>NC_092344.1:106983848-107248750 GCF_963676685.1 Mytilus edulis | reverse complement strand
GTTCGGTAATAAAATTTATATGTTTTTTACGGTATTCAGAATTTCACAAAACTAAAAGTGTAACGCGGGACAAGGAAATCATATTGCAAAATAAAGGTTTTATTGAGTTTTAATTAATGAAAATGGTCTGTTACATATACAAAATTGCAATAATCTGAAAGAAGAGTTTAAAAGCTTTAAAATGATATACAACACTTTATAATATCAATTTTTATGTTTAAAAATTAATAAGGTGAATGTGTCTTGTCCGTGATTTTACCAAAGTAACACCAGTAGCGTGCGACGTTATATATATGAAACAAACAATTATTAAGTGAAATCCTTTAATTTGGTAATAATTTATTTTTATTTAGGTATATATTTCATTGAATTTCCATTACATTGTGTAGATAAAAGTTGTTGACATTTATAGTTAAGTTACAAATCTTTGTTAGTTTGTGACAAAGGAAAGAAAAAATATTTGGTAATATTAATTATATTTGATTATAAGTTGAAAATAGATATACATTGTATTACATATCTAATTTTAGAGATCTATTAATCATATCCAATGTTAAGAGTGTTTTCCATACTTTTTTTTTCATCATGGTTGTTTGGAATAGGGGTGACGTTGAAAAAAAAATTGGGGGGAGGGGGGTCAATTCGCAACAGCATCGTGTATTGTTCAAAAGCCAAAATAAAAGGGGGTACAATTTTTTTTAGGGGGGGGGGGTCAATTCGCAACAGCATAGTGTATTGCTCAAAAGCATGTAACCAATCCTAAGTTCTTTGAATACAGTTATTCTGTCAGAGAAACCTATTACGTGTCAAATATTTAATTACAATCCAAATTCAGACCTGTATCAAGCGCGAATATTGTGTCCATTTTTGCTCAACTGTTCAGGGTTGGACCTATGCGGTCGAATCCAGCTACGCTCGGCGAAGCAATTAATTACCAAGTATGGTGTTACTTTCATTTCTTTGGCAAACTGTTATAATAAAAACAGAAACTGTAACAGCAAAAAGTAATCAGCGATACGTCCTTCAATTTAGATACACGGACAAAACTGCGAATTGACTGTTCGTATGAGTTATTGACCTTTATTGAAAAATATTTACCTACATGGAAAGCCAAGGAATTTCGTTATTATAAATTAACTACAGTTTTTATTATTTTTGTCCATAGACACACATATGTGGTTTGAAAATTTTATTATACCCGCAGACTACCTATTCAAACGGGATATTGATTCTTTCTTTTTTTTTTTATTGAGAATGATAATTTAGACATGATCCATATAAACTGATGCTTTGAATAAAATTATTCTTAAAAGGTTATCCTATCCTGTATCAAGTCAGGAATATTGCAGTTGTTATCAAATAGGTCGTTTCTATGTACAGTTTTACTTTTTAACCCGGATTTGTTTTCTTTTAATCGATTTATGACTTTTTGAACAGCAGTAGACTACTGTTGCCTTTATTTCATTTCACGTTGTGTTTTTTTTTCATTGGGTACAAATATTGATTCTGGATTTGTAAAAATAGAATATATCATAAACATGTTTAACCCCGCCGCATTTTTGCGCCTGTTCCAAGTCAGGAGCCTCTGGCCTTTGTTAGTCTTGTATTATTTTTAATTTTTGTTTCTTGGGTACAATTTGGAGTTTAGTATGGCGTTCATTATCACTGAACTAGTATATATTTGTTTAGGGGTCAGCTGAACGACGCCTCCGGGTGCGGGAGTTTCTCGCTGCATTTAATACCTATTGGTGACCTGCTGCTGTTGTGTGTTCTATGGTCGGGTTGTTGTCTCTTTGACACATTCCCCATTTCCCTTTTCAATTTTATAACTGAATATATTTTTGTTTCAGTTATGAAAACTGAACTTGTGATCTAAAATCATGTCCATACTATGTTCTTATTTATTTTGGCATTTCAGAAAGTCATGCATTTTTATACTGTTTATGACGTCTTCACAATTAACCTTGGTGTTTTCTGATGTTTTGCCGTGACACCACTGCCCTAGGTTTGGGGAGGGTTGAGCACTCATGAACAATCATGTTTAACACACAGTCTGTCACATTTTGAATATGCCTGTACCAAGTAAGGAGTTTGCATTCTATTGGTTGTCGTTTGCTTATGTCTGTCATACTATCGTTTTCAATATAATGGAATTTGATGCGACTGTCATACAAGTGGAGGTTTAGCTAGCTATAAAACCAAGTTCAATCCACCATTTTCTACATGAGAAAATGTCTGTACCAAGTCAGGAATGTGGCAGTTGATATCCATTCGTTTGATGTGTTTGTGCTTTTGATTTTGCCATTTGATTACGGACTTTCCGTTTTGAGTTTTCTCAGAGTTCAGTTTTTTTTGTGATTTTATTTTTTTCTATACATAACAAGGTTCCAATTAAATATTTCAAGTTTACGTGAGATCATGTTATGACTTATCTCATTTCACAAGACACTTTACATTAACTGATTTTGCATGCTGAAAAATAAATTACTTTTGGGTATTATCTGATTGATCATTACTTTGCATTACCTGTTTATATCGGGAGTAAATTCAAAGTACGAGAGTGAACAGACCGCTCTTAGGTCGAAAAATTAGGTTAAAGCATACACGCTATTGTTTCAGAAAAAGGGAGAAGGTTTGGATCCATTAAAACGTTTAATCCCGCTGCAAATGTTTGCACCTGTCCTAAGTCAGGAATCTGATGTACAGTAGTTGTCGTTTGTTTATGTAATATATACGTGTTTCTCGTTTCTCGTTTTGTTTATATAGATTAGACCGTTGGTTTTCCCGTTTGAATGGTTTTACACTTGTAATTTTGGGGCCCTTTATAGCTTGTTGTTCGTTGTGAGCCAAGGCTCCGTGTTGAAGGCCGTACTTTAACCTATAATGGTTTACTTTTTAAATTGTTATTTGTATGGAGAGTTGTCTCATTGGCACTCACACCACATCTTCCTATATCTACATAAATTACTTTTGAATTATTAGAGTCGCTGCCTTTTTCTGCATTAGAAAATGCCTGTACCAAGTCAGGAATATGACAGTTATTATCCATTCGTTTGATTTGTTTTTGATTTTGCCATTTGACGAGGGACTTTCTGGTTTGAATTTTGCTCGTTTGTATGAAAAAAATATATTTTTTTATGTAACTGATTATTGCATTTTCTGACAATTCAAAAGAGTGTATGTAGTTGCATTAAGTTAATTATAAAAATATGTTTAAAAGTTTTGAAATTAAAAAAAAAAATTATTTTTTTTATGAAAATAAAAGCATTGCAAACAGATAACTCTTGTTGGAACCCCTGGCTCCAACTATTAAATAATTATATAAGTAATTTTTTAAGTATTAAAAATATCATCCATATCCATACTGCCTAGATTTTTCGCCATAAATATTCATTCAAAAGTTTGTCAATTTGTCTAAATTTTGTCGGACTTTTTACCGTAACTAAACAAAATATAATGTTTTTTATGTACTTTGCCAATAAACTAATTGCAAACAAAAAATAAATCTGGACAACAAAAAAAAAAAAAAACTGTGAACTTTTTAAAATATTTTGTTATTATCATTTAAGTTTCAAATATATAGTAAAAGCGGGTGATGGCGACTATTTAGTTTGACCTATTTACCTAATTGTAACAAAATGAATCATTTTATCGGAAATATGAATAATTGCTAGTAGCTGGTGGCACCAGTATTTCTAAATTACATGACATGTGACATAACCAAGGGATATTTAATGTTCATTTAAAGAATAAATGTTACAATAAAATAAACAATAATGTACAGAAATGTTAAGATTTACATCAATAACTAAACAAACATCAGTACTAACCTCTCCGTAATTCACTCGAACATAGTTTGTCAATTTCGAAGCAAACAAATTCAAAGATCATAAAACAAAATCAAGTTGACAAGGATCGATAGACAGAAAATAATTATTTAAAAACAAAGCAAACATTTCTCTCATGTTCTCTTCGGCATTTTATCCAATGTATAATTTTCCTGCCTAAAATATATTTTGATATTTTGATTGTACTAGAACACACCCATGATATCGCGGGTCCGTGACTGAATTAAAGTATATAACTATGCGTAAGCCTTATTTTAGTATTGGTATTGTCATCTGATAAAGTCATGTCGATACACAGTTTTCTCTGCTTTCAAAATCTTTCTGTTTGAATTCGTCGACCTGGAACTTATCAAATATTGGTAATATTAATTATTTGGAAAACAAAATATCCTGGAATGAAGCATTGTCCTATATTAGTAATAAATAAAATTGAATTACATTTTGTACTTTATTCGCTGTTTTAGTTACGTCATGCCCACTAAAAAATTGAAAACTGTACCTATACGCCTTATTTTAAGTCCAGATTTTTAGTATTCGTATTATTATCTTAGAAAGTCTTACTGATTAAAATACTACAATAGGGAACAATTTGTATTGATCGAATTTAGTAGTGTCAACCCTGTTGTTATGACCCGAGTATATACACATGTAGCAAAATCCTAAATACACCGTTTGGTGGTGTGCCTATCAGATGCGGAACGTACAGATAAGGTAATAGGTAACAGGTGAATATACTATTGGTATCGGTATCGGATTGGATCCGGAACTTGTTAATTATTGGCAATATTAATTATGTGGAAAACAAAAGGGTCTGGAGTGGTGTAATTTTAATCTACAACATTGTCCTATATTAGCTATATATGAAGTTGAATTCTTCGATTTGTAGTTTTTACCCCATGACGGCTGACAAATTTGACCTCGTTATTTTAGTATTATAGATTTGTACTTTCACAACTTGAACAGTATTTTAACAAGAAAGAGACAATAGCAGTATACTGTGGTTGAAAACTCGTAAACACAATTTTATTTATAACAAATCAGTATAAAAAAATACCGCAAAGGCAGTCGCATTAACTACAAACTTGGCGTGACTTGAGGCGTTGGTAAGTTAGCACCTCCTGATATACATGAATCAGCCATCACCAGTAGTCCCACATTATCTGTATATACCTTCATATTGGAAGAGACATCCCCTCCCCCGTGACTGCAACATTTCTCGTAGCATCTGAATGGATTGCTTTAATGGCTGGCATACCATGGGGCACTTGTAAGCAATTTTTTCTAAGACTCAACAAGTTTTGGGCTTTTGCTTAACATTATTATAAAAATGTTTTAATATCTTTATGTTCAGTGATAGATCGTTTGATGTCGTCAATATGACCGCTCCCCAGTATTTCACAATAATGTACAGAAAATGACATGTACAGTTTGTTTAGTGTTTTCAAATATTTGATCAGTGCTGACAGTGATGACGTCGTGATGTTAATATGATCCTGACATTCTTCGAACCACAGTCAAATACAAAAATAGTGTTTACTCCACTGCAAAACTCTTTACCAAGTTTCATGATTGTTAATTGTAATGGTCCGTTTATATATACAAACTGTCATTAGAAATTAATGCTGCTGCTAATAAAATGTCTAATCAAATTGACTGCGACTAAAAATATACGTTCTATTTTATAAGATACGTTCTATTGTTTGGGGTGACCATAAAAATACCTCTCTAATATCAAGGGAGTAAATTTCGTTTTAGTTCAATGTACATAAATATAAGAAGATGAAGTTTGAGTGCCAGTGAGTCAACTCTCCATCCACAAGTGTTACAACCCTTCGACTGTTAGTAATTCGGCATTAACATACGATTATTGATTATTCATGTTTTTATCTACTCCTCAGCCTTTGTATTAGTTTTGGATTTTCAAATATGTTGGCCTCGAACCTCACCGTAGAGACAAATATGTTGGCCTCGAACCTCACCGTAAAGATAAATATGTTGGCCTCGAACCTCATCGTAGAGACAAATATGTTGGCCTCTAACCTCACCGTAGAGGCAATGATTGTTGAAATGCGTTTCTGATGCAGGAACATTGGTACAGTTAATGTTATTGCTACCACTGGGAAGATAAATCTACTGGTGGATTTAGTGGCCCGAAGGTATCACCACCCCAGAAGGCCAGTTCTGTCGTACTGGCATGAAATTATACGATCGTGGATATTTTCTTGTTAAAGTTTGCTTTCATAAATATTTTAAGACGTTATTTTATAAAATTGAGGAATATAACATACACATGCAAAGTAATGATTCCTTTAACCGATTTGTCTATACTGTATGTCCTTTTTTTTTTTTTTTAAATAATCAGCTCTTCCTATGTACCACACCACAGCTTACATCGCTTTCATTACGTATCTATTGTTAAAAGATACAGTGGAGTCGACATCGTTTTCTTCCTCAATACGTTATATGCATCTTTGATGGTTTATTTTCGCAGCAAGAATACCGAACTCAATGCACTAATAGCACTGGAATGTAATTTTAATCATCTTAACTTCTTAAACTTATATATGTCTTTTAATTGAGTTTAGAAGTAACTAAGGTTTGTTAAAATGTTTAACCATAATCTACAGTATATAGACGGAATAGAAATAAAAAGGTTAGTAGTCATCCAACAGATTGACAGTTAAGATACTCTACATGACCCCGTCTCCTGAAGAGCTGTGCCATTGAAGTCTAGGAATAGTAATAGCTATATGTGTCAGTGAAGAAGTGTCAATTATTTCAGAGGAATATCTTGTAAACATTAAAAAAGAAAAACCATAAAAAAAAAACTACTAGAGACAAATCAGGAAGTATAATTAATTGAACTCTTAGTGCTCAATTCTTCTTAAAAAATGTTACATTCATAAATAACAGTCTCACATTTATAAACAAGCAATGAACTTAATTTTGTCATTATGAATTAACGAGATGGGATCATCACGAATTTGACAGCAGGCCAACCATACCTTCAAAATAAAATAAAGTGACCGGTATTTGAACTACCGTAAACGATCTTCCGTGTGTCCGTTGACCTCTGCAAAGATAGCTAAGATGGCTAAAATTGAATATAGGTGGTAAAATATAAGGTTTGTTTATTGTCTTGAAAACCACAATAACGATATAATAAAATCCGTCACCGAACAGAAAACAAATTCATAATTGTCAATTAATCAATAATCAGGTTAAAACATATATACAGATCTCCTCCTCCTGCGTCTAATCTGTGTTATAAAGTTGCCTTGAATTCCTAGTTGTCACCCTAGCTATTTCTTCAGAGGGGACATCAAACATGGATGCAAGATCCAGATAATTTCGTTTAGTGGTTCTGGAGATGCCTCATGATATCTTTGAGGGTGGAGATAAGGCGAGTCAGTCCCCACTACTAAATCCTCTAAATCCATTTCACACACAGTTGATCTATCAACTGGGTATTTATTATCGATAAGCAGGAATGGAGAGATGCCAAATTGACCGTTTGGAAACATAGTTTTGTATTGCCGGTATTCCTCCATGTCACCATTAAAACAATGCCAATGGATTGGGTGGTCTTCCTCTAGGAATTGGATAATGAATCTCTGCACATATTCTTTATCTTCTTCTCTCTTCTGCAATGAATAACCATAAGTAGATGTTGCCTTTTTGATATTCTTCGAATACGTGGACCTGTTTCTTAAGTTCTCTGCTATTTGGTTTATCAGAGGAGTCTAACCCACCTTCCTCAACTGCGATCATTCTCTTCACACAGATAATCATTTCTAAATCTGTAATTCACGAATTCAGGACACTCATCTCCTTCCCTTTTTCTATCTTTGGATGTATTCCAGCAGTAGTTCTTATTCGTCTATCCTTCCTGATTTCTTCCATCTCTTCTATTGTTGGCCAACGTCTTGGAAATGCATAGTTTGCTACCAGGTGTCTTATTTGGTATACTGACCCCCCATCCTTCCATTTATAGATCGGTAAGCAAGAAAATCTGGCTTGTTGTTTCATCTGGTCCAAATGGAAATGAGAATCAGTAACCATAATAACCTTTTGAACACTGCATTGATAAAGGGATATTTTCCTTTCATATGTAATGAGGTTTTCTGCACCCTCAGTTCCTTTTAACAAAAAGGCCAAAATTTTCCAATGTACCAAAGAATATATTGCAGATGGAGGAAATACAGCATGAATTACCTCCACATCAAATCTGTTTTTCTTATTGTAGAAATTCAATAAAGGTATCTATCTGTCCAATGGAAAACAGCTGATTGGCATTGTTTAAAGACAGCTTCAGTTCGTACATAATCTACCATATGGTCAAGGGTCTTTCTGTCATAGCGCTGGCATAGTTCCAAAAGGAGACTGTTCATCAATTCTGTCCATACTGACTGATATTCTTCTTTGAATATATTGTCAGCAATATGACAGTTGTGGAGTTCAAGGCAATGATTATCTAACCATTTGTTCTGACCTAATTGCTTATGGCAAGTCCAACATGCAGTAAGTTGATTAGTATACATGGGCAAATGTTGGTGAAATACATGCCGTCTTACATTAGTAAAACGACCTGGACATACCGGACAGAGTCTTGCCTTTCTCAGTTTCCTACTATTGCCTTTAATCCTTGTATCTTCCCCCAATCTTCCAATCTTTCAGGAATTTCACCATCAATGGACCATAATGAAGCTCATTATCCCTACTTAAAATAAATTAACAAACATGTAAATATATACATAATAATCTAACTCGAATAATTCAGCGCCCTCTATCCACTACGGTGTGATCGAAGTAACGTAATATAACGACTGGATTATTCGGGTTAATAATAATCATATTTACACTATTTCAAATATCTACTGTATATAATCATGCTAGTAGGATGGCATTTGTCTTTTGCGCCTACCGACTTGTCCCCGTTTGGACCCATTATCTAATGTATCTGTATCACGATTTTTATCATCATGGTTCGGAACAGTGTATTTTGACTTAAGTCGTAAATGAATGTCGCGTCTAAATTCAAAGGGATGTCAACTAGCGAATGAAGATCTTTAAGAATTATGCGTTCATTTTCTGAGTCGTTTGTCAGAGAATCTGACACAAAGAAGGGATCATTGTTATTAATACCACCAGTCAGAGAGTTCAAATAATTTTGATTATTTCTGATTCTCGTCAATAATTAAAATATCCATATATAGATATTCCAGCTCCATATTAGTGTCTAATGTATTCTCGACCCTTCCAAGAATATGATTTCTAAGTCTCTGTAACCATAGAGGTATTTCTCTGTCAATGCACAGTTTGAGTCTATCATGATGCACGACTTCCTCTCTCTTCCTGTCTTTAATCTTTAGCAATGCCGGAAACTTAAATTCAGTAAACACATATGAACCTTTCCATGGAGCTTTTATTTTTGGGGATATCCCTACTTTCCTGGCTGTATCTAATTCTAATACAATATCTACTAAAGTTGAGATTTAAATCATATCCTTGCTTTTTACGTTTCAGTGCAGAGTGGTGAATGTCTTAAACTTTGAACACACTTACAAATATACTGATCCGGAAAACGTTCCTTTATATGTACATGTCCTAAAACCAGACCAGTAGGCTGATTTACCTCTCGTCCGAAAACCATGAAATTTGGTGTAAAACCAGTTTGTCGATTCTCTGTTGCTCTGATAGCACCTGCTAACTTGTAGGTGTATATGCCATCTGTTTTGAGTCTTCTTTAAGACACAACGGATTATTTGAGTGATTCTTCTGTTATATCTCTCTACCTGGCCATTGAAAGCAGGATGATAAGCCGATGTTCTTGTCTTGGAAATGTCAAGAAGATCACATTGTTGACTAATTACTCTCCCATCTACATTCATAAAATTGAGAAAGGAAATGGAGAATGTGTCAAAGCGACAACAACCCGACCATAGAGCAGACAACAGCCGAAGGCCACCAGTGGGTCTTCAATGTAGCGAAAATTCCCGCACCCGTAGGTGTCCTTCAGCTGGTCCCTAAAAATATGTATACTAGTACAGTGATAATGGACTAAACTCCATACTAAACTCCGATTTATACACAAGAAACTAAAATTAAAAATCATACAAGACTAACAAAGGCCAGAGGCTCCTGACTTGGGACAGGCGCAAAATTGCGGCGGGGTTAAACATGTTTATGAGATCTCAACCCTCCCCCTATACATCTAGCAAATGTAGAAAAGTAAATGCCTTGATCTGTATGTAGCTCCATGGGACAACCAAATCTGGATAAAGTGCTATCCATCAAAGCTTTTGCTAACATTTCAGCGTTTTGGTTTGACAAGGGACAACATTCCAACCACTTGGTAAATTGATCTATGATGACTAGAACGTACTTATTATTTTGTTTAGTGACTGGCAATGGTCAAAGTATATCCATATGAAGACGTTCAAAAGGAACGCCGGAGTGGTACCTACCTAATTCTGCTTTGGCTCTCTTCAGAGTTTTTTTTAATATCTATTGCATATCTGGCATGTCGAAACATTAAGTTTACAGTCCATTGTCATTCCATACCAGTAAACTGTGTGTCTTAATTTTGCCAAGGTTTTATCTTGTCCTAAATGTCCTGCTGATCGTAAATCATGACAAAGATGAAGCATTTACTGTCATAATTTCCTTGGTGTTATAAACAAGAGTCTTGGTGCCACTGCATCGTCCCAAAAATAGTTAAGTATACCGTTTCTAAATTCAAGTTGAGATTTTGACTGCCACAAATGTCTTACTTGTATATATATAATTTTTTATGCATATTGCGAAAATGACCAGCAAGATATAAACAAATAAGTCAGCATTATTGATATCGTCTGGTGACCCCTGATATAGATAGAAACTTAAATAGGCAAAACACAAAATCAGCAAGACAAGATCTATAAATATATTTAAAAAGTTGAAAGTGTTTGCGACCCCTTTTTAGAATTATTGATCATTAATGATATTTCTTACCATTTTTGTAGAGATTTTGTTTACTATCTGAAAAACTTATAATAGATCAATAGAAACTAAAACATGCAAAAATAATCAGTAAGGCAAGATCTATAAATGATGCAATATGGTTTAAATCGTCTGGTGGCCACTAATTGGAGCTGTTCGCTCTAATAACGATTTTTTTTCATATTTTGCGTTGTCGCCTTCTCTCTGAAAACACTATGTTAGATAGATAGAAATTTAAATAAGAAAAAATGATAAGCAAGACTAGATCAAAGAGATTTTTGTCATGAATTCTTTTCTAGTCCACATAGATGGGGTGTATCCACTGTTTAAGATGGACAGAACCAGGCGAGCGAAAGATTATTTAGAGCCTCTAGTTTTTGTTTAACCAGCTCTCAATTTTTTTCAAATATGTTGGGCTCGAACCTCACCGATGTTATATTGGTTGTCGAAATGCACATCTGATACATTCAAATTCGTACAGTTGATGTTGTTACTACCGTTGTGATGATAACTCTGTTGGTGGATTTTGATAACCCGAAGGTATCACCAGGCAAGCTAGTTTTGTGGTACTGGCATGCAAGTATACAATTGTTGACCTGAAATACATTTTAATCAGCTTTTCAACGTATGTATTAGGATTAAGATATTCAAGCATTTTGGTCTAAAAAATCTACGAAGAGACATTGCTTGTCTAAATAAATATATGGTGCAGTAATATTTGTATCGTTAATGTTATCATATCAGGCAGTCTACTTGACATCAGTATTCGCCATATCTAAAATTCATATATAATAGTATATGTTTAGGCCTTTTTTCTTTAACGGATGTGAACGTGCAACACATCTTACATCTCTTTCATTACGTATCTATTGTCAATACTGCATAGGAGTCGAACTTGTTTTCTTCCTCAATACATTTTATGTATATTTTATATTTTTTTGCAATAAAAAGTTTAACAACTAAAATTCTGAACCCTTAGCACTTAAAGCACTAGTGCGTAATTTTAATCATCTTAACATCTCAAACTTATAAATGTCTTTCATTCTAAGTTTTAAAGTACATTAAGTTCTAGTTAATGTTAAACCATAAGCTATAGTATATAGGTGAAAAAGAAATAAAAAAATATAATCGAACTTATTGACAGTTAAGATACTCTACATGAACCCATCTCCTGAAGAGCTGTACCATGGAAGTCTAGGAAAAGTAATTGCTATACGTGTCAGAGAAAAATCGTCAAGTATTTTGTAATCCCTATAAAAGCCAATCATAAACATACCATTATTTTCAAATCAGAAAGTGTGATTACTAAGTAATTGCACCAAAGGTGCCTAGTCAAACTTGATAAATGCTGCTTCATGTGAGATTCACAAGAACGCATGTATATACATGTAGCTGGTCAGTCTCGTAGTTATTTATAAGGTTAATGTAATTTGTCATTATGATTGACCGATATGGGATCAGCATGAATGTAACAGCAAGACAACACTATATTCAAACTTAAATATAGAGACCAGAGGTCAAAGTACAATCTTACATGATAGAGTGGATTCTTATTTCAAAGTTCAAATGAGGTGGAAACAAATTCTGTCCTGTCACAAATATACTTTCGTTATAAATAAAGATGGAGATAATCTAAATGTAACGGAAATTTAACATAACAAGTTGACAAAATAAACATAAATTACTTAGTGGTCAAAAGTACACTCAACAGTATAGATATTTTCGTATAAGCTTAACTGTTTACACCGAAAGAATTTAAGAAGGTTCATGACAGTGACAATTGACGAACCGTTTGGGCAGCCAGTCTCTAACAAAATCTAGTATTCATCTGCAATATTCTTTAAATGATAAGCATGTTTTAAAAAACACCACCAGACGTAAGATCACACATACAATTAGAGATCACACATACAATTAACCCAATTCATATTTTAAATAAAGGATTCATATGAATAGCCACAATTTGGGAGTATTGTTGTTTTTCGTAATCTCAGATTTTTTTGTTTTTTGTTTTCCCTGTTGCTGGCTTTCTAAACGTTCTATAACCTCCATTCATGATAATGCCAAAAAACTTACCTGCACCATTATATAGAATAAATACAAGACTCTTAGGGAATAAAAGTACTTTACAACCGGTTCATGGAGATACCCATGTATATCATTCTGACCTGTAATTGACCATTGTCTTTTACTAGTGTGTGACAATTCAACGCAGTAAATTTTCTGGGCCTTTCTTTAGGAAATATATTGCTTGCCGACTGTAATCATGAGTTGTTGTTTTTACAAATACAGGAAATAAACAAGATTAATTTTATTAGTCATTCGAAAGCTTGCTATAAACCATAATATCAAATAAGCTTTTTATGTCAGAAATAATCTAACATAGCCTTCATTTCTTCGGATGAACTTTATTATTTAAGATGAATCATATGGTTTCGTGAAAATTAGCTTTAGGAGCGGATTTTATGAGACTCGTCTTGATATCAAATCGTATAGTTCATATGTACTAATTGTATAAGTGCATTTGTCACTTTGATGCATAAAATAAGTGTTACAACGAGATACATAAAGCTTATTTTATTGTAAACCATTTTCATCAGTCAGATTTGAGTTAACTAATAGGAATCAATTATTCAAAATTAAGTATACTTATTGTTTTCGATACGTGTCTCCAATACAGTTTTTTTTTTATATATATAAGTGTTATGTTTCAGTCGTTATTATGTAATGGTTGGCAGAACAACAATTTATATTATATGAAGAAACATCAGATACAGCTTCCTTCATCTTTTTTCTATACATTTACCTCCAGATTGACAACAGCTGTTTATTTCAGTTCCAGAATCTATGACATATGATACGATTTCGAAATTTTGTTTCCTTCACATTAGCAGAAATTAACCAAATTCGCCCGTGTATGGATTACATATTTCTCAACTCATACTATATTCAAGAGATTGCAGTTGCTTCTCAAACGTAACCGATGTCGGAGAAAAAACGGGTCAGGATTTTGACAAAGAACGTCACGTCCCTTTTCCCCAAAACATCATCAGAGAGTGTCAAGACCTAAAAGTTATATATTCAGTGTCTTCTTCATAAGTAATACAATATGACCTTGGATAACAGATTCTAAATGCTGAACTAATGCATCCCTTTTTATTTGTCTCTGTGCTTCTTTTGGTAATATGACTTTTGACATGACTCGGTATTTATGCTTTCCCCTATTGCTTTTTTTTTTAGTTTGGGCGTTCCTGGTGCAAGCAGGTGCTGATGTGAGATTCGGACGCAAGATTATTTTACAGGGATATTTCTATTTTGTTTACCCCTGTATTTTTATTTTACTAATTTTCATTTATCGAGAAAGTGTATACTATATCCGATATGAATTATGAATTTAGGACAACAATGGAAGTAATGTGACTACCATATTTTGTCATTTTTTTGTTCAACTGTAACAAAGTCGGGTTCCTTCAAAAAGTCCTCTGGATAAAATCAAGCTTGTTGTATGTAACACATGAAAACTGTGTATATTGTATAGTTCTAACATACAAATTGTTTTGATTAAACGTACTGAATTAGAATACGGAGCATTCAAACCCGAACTCGTCGCCAGTCGAGTCATTGTTTTTCAACAAAGAACTTTAAATTACTTTCTTAACTTGTGAGGACCTTAAGCCAAATTTAAATTGTTTGATGAACCTTTTTATGAACTAGCAGGTGTCAGGTGTGTGCCACTTAAAATTCTGTAATATTCTTATGTGCTATTTCGATCTGAAATGAATTCTGAGGAATCGGTTCAGATTATAATTTACGAGTTACGTCCGTTTGTTAAAGCGGACGACATATATAAACAGAAACTAAAGTATGATTTTTGTTTATACAATCAGTAATGAACGTGAAATAGTGAATTACTGATTCACTTTTAGCCGCATGTAAGTTTCAATTTTGTCCAATTAGGCTAAGAAAGTGATTATGAATTTATTCACGTGCAAGTGAATAATTCGACCTCATTGAATCCGTATCCATGTGAACTTCAATGTAACCTCCCGTAAATAGAGATAGGTAACGCATGCATTGTGCGTGTTCGGTTATTCAAAGGAAAAGAATGTCAATATTGAAAGTGAAACAAAGATAAATCAGTTAATTGTCAGATTCGTTACAGGTAAAAACGATGATTAACATAGATATTTAATATACAATATGAAATTAAAAAACCCTATAAAATCCATTTGCACGAGTACGATTTCTATACTGAATAGTTTTAATTGCTTTCGATGTAATTTAAAGAATTACAAAATATATAGACGTTACGCACGGTATTGGTGCCACTCAGCGTTACACGACGTTCCTAATAAAACGACGATTTTGACGTTGTTCCATGGAAAGTTTCAAACGTTGACCTTATATTCTACTCATGTGAAAATATAAAGTAAAGAGATGTTCGAAGTTGCTTTATATGGTTTTATTTTTCAAGCCGGTGCAAATGCAAAATTCCATTGAATTAAATTTTTTTTTTAGATACATGAACATTTTTTTATTTTTGCGAAGAATTGTCTGCAACAATAGCACAAAATGACAATTTGATGTCTTGTAAAATGATTTAAATATATAAAAAGAAGATGTGGTATGATTGCCAATGAGACAACTCTCTACAAGAATCAAAATGACACAGAAATTAACAACTATAGGTCACTGTACGGCCTTCAACAATCAGTTTCTTCTATTTCTTAAAATTAAGCAATGCTCTCTCTGCCAGAAGACGTCTCCTATCTTTGCTAATGAAATGGTGAATATTTCGTTTCTTGTTTCTGTCTCTTTTCCCCAATTACACGTTTATATATGTTTGTTGTAATTTGGTAATTTCGCTCCCTCAATTAATATTCAAATGCTTCTTGATTTGTCTTTGATTATGTGAAAGATGTAGGTAGTATATCGCAAGCTATTTTTCTTTTCATAATCTTATTTTATCACTGACACTTTAATCCTGGGACTATCATACTGTATACTAACGTTAATATAAAAGTCCAAGGATTTGGTTTTATTTAATTTTTCTATAACAGTGACTTATAATTACATTATAATTCATATTATTTATTTTAACGTATAAGTAAGTCCACAATCTTAACATCAATCCCGATTTTATAGAAAATGTTAACTAAATCATTATTTAAAAAATCTGTAACAAAAGACTTTATAAAATGTGCATCATGTTTGAAAAAGAAATACGTGCTCTTATGCTGCCGTTGCCAACTTTCAATAATTTAAAGTTGGTCGGGGTCTAAATTATTATTTTTTAAAATGAAAACGTTTTCATTGATTACATTTTTTAAATCAGGATTATTTTACCAGGCAAATAATTAAGAAAATTCATGTTATGTAGGAATTTACACATTTTACACATAAATCTGGCCGTTAGTTTTCTCGTTTGAATTGTTTTACATTTGTCATTTCGGGGCTTTTCCTAGCTGACTATAAGGTAAGGGTTTTGCTCATTGTTGTTTGCATATAGAAATTATTAATTGGTCTTATACGGCCGCATCTTCTACTTTATTGTGAAAATGAGAACAGTGATTCTGTATTGTTTTGTTTTTGCTTTCGGAAACATATTTTGCAAGCTATCCTTTCATCTGATATTTTTTCACAAACTCAAGCTTCAAAAAAGGGTCGGCAATCAATACTTTTTTGTTTTTAATATTTGAAATAATAGAATTTGGCAAAGTATGGAAAACTTTTACACAGACCAATACCTACATCACAGATTACCAGCAGGTCGAAATCCGATTTTGAATAATACAACTTTTTTTTTTACTAGATGTGATTTTTTAAAGTAACTGCTATATGTGCATGTTTACATAGTTCAGTGTTTTCTCAAGCGAACAACTATGGACCGTCAGGAATGCATTTCATGCATTTTTTATACTATACAATTTTTTTGGTTCTGCGCTTCCATTTTCAACATATAACTGAGTATCGGTTTACACAAAATCTTCTTTGACATTCATCTGATTATTTTTATGTTTTCGGTTTCAATCTTTTTGGTTTCGTTTTTACATTGTTTTAAAAGTATAATCAAAGTACTGAAGTACTGTCCTCGGATGATCGCAAGCTCTTGTGGATGGTCACAAGCACTTGTCTCAGAAAAAAAAAATCACATTTCTATACCGGAAAACTGAGGTTTATGTACAGAGATATATTTTTTCTGAGACAAGTTCGTGCGTGGATGATGAATAAATGACAAGGAATTCAACTTCACTGCTTTAATATCTATTATATTGTGGTGATACACATACGTATACTCTGGTTTGTTGTTATATAATATATATTATATTTATAATTGTATATAGCAGTTACAGTAAGTAAGTAAGTAAGTAAGTAAATTATTTATTATAGTGACATGTGTAAATATGTACAGATTATAAATATACAATATATGATAAATATTAATACACCCGGCCCAATGGACCTATAAGTCACCTCAAATGAAATTAAGTAATTTTAAAACAATATATCACGTTCTTCAAAATAACAAATTTACATGTATGTATAATTTTCATCCAATTGTATATCATTCTATTCTACGATTCTAATAAAAGTGCAGTACAAGTGCATTGAGGACACTCTTCTATAACAATTCGATTTTTCCAATAGATTGGATTTGAGTAGACATTCATATTTTCCCAAAAACAAACTTTCTTGTGATATTCTTTCGCATGCGTTAACACAATTTTTCTGTACGTGTGCATTTTTTAATGCATATAAATATTTGTAACGACATAATATTTTCGTATCATAAATTTCTGTTCTTATGAGTATTCATTGAAGAAGTGAATTTATAACAAGCGATAAGAAATGTTATTTTGCACTCGATGATATCCGCGTATTTATACGATCGGTTACCAGTCAAAAACGAAAGTCAAATCTCTATGGCAACAATACATCGTATGCCCTCACGGACATTGCGATGTAAAAATTAAAATTCAAGCTATCATGTTTTGTGGCGTTCTGCGAAGATAAAAAAAAATCTACTTTACACCGCAGATTGATTGGTTGATTTTTTTTCTAGAATGAGTTGGGAGTGTCTGTAAAATAATACCTTGGAGCTAGCTGCTACATGTTTGTGTGCCATCCATCATATATATCGGACAACTACTCTCTCATTCTCTCTCTTTCGTTCTTTCTCAAATTGTGGTAAAAGAAAAGTTTCAATTTCAATATACTAGTTTCATCACATGCCTATGTACCAGGCAATTCTGTTGGAGATTCGAGAAAAAAATCTTCATTCTGCCACACTACTTCTAAATGTAATAACCTTATTTTTCGAACACATATTGCTAGGTAGATGACTAGGAATTGTTTTACTCACAGTAGATAAAAAAAATTATCGTTTACTTAGCTATACTGAAATGTTTATGACATACAAGTATTTCTCTGATAAAACGTTTTGTTAAATGAGTCGATGCGACAAAAAAAATGATTGCACGTTTTACTGAAATGCTCACGACTAAGGTGTACTTTTTCTCATCAATTTTTTGTGAGAATTTTCATTCATGTGTATAGCTTCGAATCTTTTAATAGCAACGCCAGGAATTACAGATACTATCTGGCTTAGGAGGATAATTAAGAAGATCTCACTTTTGATCGCATTTTCTTTTTCAATGTATCTTGCTTTTATAAAGTGGGAGTGTGGTTATTAGTAAGTTATCTCTTTGTTATACCTCCGGGGCCTTGTCTTTATGAAATATCCGAGTTAAATATTTCGACATCTTATATGCATGAATTAATGCAGATCTGTATCTTAATGCACATTAAACGAGAACTTTATTTTATATAGATCAGACCATATCATGAAATTATGTTATGCTAAATATGCAAGAAAATTCAAATACAGTTTAAACGTTATTATAACGCGAACGTCAAATTACGGTTACGGGGACATTTCATTGGACATCTTAGATCGTTTCGGATTTTCTAACTGCAACTCAAACAAAAGTACATATCATATCATTTTAAAGGAAATTAAATGTATTTTCCATTCATATCAGTTAACAGGTGTTAAAAAATTGAGATATAGTAGAATTTCGTTTGATAAAAAGCCTCTGAATTATTCTTTGTGTTGTTTTGTCCATCGGGACATTTTATTGGACATGGGGGAAATGACGATGTTTTTCAAATAAGACCACAGTTACTTAATGATGACTTTAGATAGCTTCTTCGGGACATGTATAATTTTTCTGATATTATTAAAATCCATTTTCGTCCGTTATATCTTATGAAAGTGAAGACAGAAACAAAATTTACGGGTTGAGCAGCTAATTGGGACATTTTTTCTCTTTTTTTATTTAAACTCTTTTGACGATCTTCCTTCTCTTAAAGTTAAAAACGTCTGTTACTTCATTTTAAGTTAAATGTATACAAAACAATTGCAAAATTTTTAACCATTCTACTTACTAATGAATCCGCACTGGGATTTTAAAGACTCACATAAAACAAAATTGTAACAGCGGGACACCCTTGAAAGGACGTTATAGGCATCGAAATGAGCAAAGTTTTTCATTAAAAAATAGACAAAGCACAAAATCATCTATGTTATTGTTTTCTGTGGTTTATTTCCTTTCGAATGATATGCATAACATGGATATTTATTGTATAGGATAAGAGCTTGAATTTGAATAACCCGCCTTCTAACCCATATTTCCAAAGTGACACCAATATCGTGCCTTCATCATAATGTTACAACAAATTCAGATTTATTCAAATTTTTATATATGTCAACCCTTATTTGAATTGGATTTGCATGACCTCGAATTTTATTCATTTGTACTGCTTTTGTCATCACAACAGAACCCGTCGTCACATTATAATTTATCTACGGATATGAACGTAGATAACGAATTCATCCCATGTCTTTGTCCGAATCGGGCGAGTTTTAGGGAAATTCGGGTACAAAGTGTAACGTGAAAACAACGTCTTTTTCATTATCTAAAAATGTTTTATTGAAATTTGGAAATTTGACATATTTTTACGGGGTGTAGGGTACTACTACCTTTGGTAGAACCCTACATTTAGTCAAATATGAGACGTTTTTAAATTCGGAGACAGAGAAACTAGATTGACAATGTGGCAGAATAGTGATGCATTTACTAAAATGAGTGCAAATAATCGACATAGTAAGATAAAATCGTTAGTAGATTAAGTATCTAATTATACAGACATCATGGATAATCTACAGAATTCGATATTTCATAAAGAATAACCATGGAACTAAGGAAATCGCGCGTGAATTTCCCCGATGTAATGGGTAGCAACGTCTGGGGATATGGGTTTTGTAACGACGTGCGTTTACCAATCAAAATCCTACAAATATACTAAGCCGGGGATAATACTTGATATCGTCATACCATCATTACTGGACAAACTGTAGGCAGTTTGCAACCGACGTCTAAAAAAATTGTTTAGATCTTACCATTATGTGTTTGAAAATATATACTTCAATAACACTGACAATGTTGATAAACAAAACATCTAAAAATTTGCAAATGGCATCTTTTTATCTAAAGACTCAAAAATAAAACCCTACAACCACGAGGTGTAAATAAACTGAATCGCAGATTCCAGGATTAAAATTGTATTTACGCCAGACGCGCGTTTTTATCTACAAAAGACTCATCAGTGTGGCTCGAATCCAAAAAAGTTATAACGGCCAAATAAAGTAATAAGTTGAAGAGCATTGAGGACAAAAGTCTGGAACAACATATCTGTTTATCTTAGGTGAAGTTCTTGTCACAAAACTGTATGGCAGATGGATATATGCATCTTACATTTAATTTGATTGAACGCAAGCTGTTCGCTGGGTTGCAAGGCAAAGACTTTGATTGTTGGCCGATTAATCTGCTGAAATAGCCCACAGGAGCCAGCTGAGCATCATGGCAACATTTCAGGTGAATGCTGAAAGAGGATTTAAATCCCACTTACCGGGACTTGCTTAATTAAACAAAATTACTGCAGCCATTTTGTATGCAATAGAAACATTCTAGCTTGCAAAGGGAGTTACAATAGAAAAATCCTCGTATGGGATTTGATGGACCCCTGTTTGTGACATTATTGTGTCTGTTTGTTTTGTTCACACATCGATGTCAATATAATTGGATTTGATACGACTGTCATACAAGTAAAAGATTTAGCGCTTTAAACCCAGGTTTAATCCACGATTTTCTACATAAGAAAATGCCTATACCAAGTCAGGAATATGACAGTTGTTATCTATTCGTTTTACTTGTTTGAGCTTTTAATTTTGCCCTTTGATTAAGGACTTTCCATTTTGAATTTTCCTGAGAGTTCAGTATTTTTGGAATTCACTTTTTAGTTAGCAATGTTTCATTTTGTTATAATTGTTCTCATATTTGATTAACCTATGCCTATTAAATATTACTTTAAAAATAGAACTGTTGTACAAAAGATGAAAATTCAGTTTGAAAACAAATCACTTCCAGCTGTTTTAATTTAAAAGGTTAACTTGGGTTCCTTTAAGTTCCCCCTTTACGAAAACACTGTTGTTGAAATGATAGATAACAGCAATAAATGCACATGTGAAAACCTTTTTTTTAAAAACCCAAAATTTGTCAAAGTGTCAGTCTCAAAAATATAGTATATAACTATAATTCAGTAAACAAGAATTTGTTCAATTAACGTTTACAGATTACATATAGGGAGACTGATTAAGATACAAAATAACAAAGCACCGAAAGTCCTGTCAGCCACACATTAAATTTATTCTATCCTTTACCATTGGAATATTTTTCAAAAACTTATATGATTATAATAGGTTACATGTCTGGAAAGGAGAATACGCCATTTCTGCTGTGTACAGCAACCGGAGGAATCACCGTTTGGCTATATGTCTTGCCCATCTCATAAAGCAGTTTGCAATACCAGTGATTCAGCACTTTTGGCTTCATGGAAGATTCACGAGTATTCACCTTAGAAGATGCCAATGTTTGAAAACATGAATGTTTATGGAAATGAACCTCGTATTGTAATAAAAACAGCTGTAACTTGGTGGTTGTCCCGTTTTCATGCTTATGCTAGATTTATTTGTTCATATTTATAATTTAAATATCCTACTTTTGTTACTTTATAAAGTCATATAATTTAAAGGCTAAGCTGTATAAAGCTAATGATATTAACTCCTAATCATATGATAGATAATAACACTGCTACCTTTGGGGATCAAAAGAAATTGAATTATATTATTTTTAATGACCATAATGCCGTTTACAAATGATTTAGAAGGCATATTATTGACAAAACGGATTCTTGTTCTTTCAGATATGCATGTATTTTGGACACTTTCGTTGCAAACTTAATAGTATTGTTATATATATATCTAAGATTCATGGACCTAATATCTGTCGATACTTGTATCTTGACTTTGCACAAGGGATAGTTTTTCTCTGACTGACTGTTTATGACGTCTTGACACTAAATTCATTGGATGTGTACTGATTGCTAATTTAGTCTAATATGCACGATTTTTTATTAGTTGTTACTGGCTTTTATTTGAACTAGCTGTCAGTAACTGCAATTACTCTAAGATCTGTTCTTATGTGCCTGTCCGAAGTCAGGAGTCTGTTTACTCATTGTTGAAGGCTGTACGGTGACCAATAGTAAATAATTTCTTAACCATTAGGTCTCTTATGGAGAGTTCTCTTATTGGCATTCATACCACATCTTCATTTTTATATTATACACTAACTTTGACAATAAAATCAAATATTCATTAATATAACAGAGTTCGAAATTCATGCGGGACTGATCGCCCGATGCTATAAGAATTGCGATCGGTGCAGGATAATTTGTTTCATCATAGACCGTGTGTCTAAAAAAAATACGATTAGGAATTCCTCGAAATTCTGTACCGCGGGGAGTTCTTTGAAAAAAAATGGCGGTCTTATCGATGCTTTAAAAAAGATGATCTTTTTTTCTGAATTTTAAACAGCGTATTTGACTATGACCATGTTCAAGCTTATAGCTCAATAAATTATAGTAAACAATGTGGACGTATTTACCCGTTACTAAAACTTAGTCATTATTAGTTGGTTAAGTGATGTCAAATAAAGTATATAAGTGCCCGAACCGGAATACAATGTAAACCATCATAGATTGAGTAGACTCAGGTACCAGAACAAGTACTTCCGTCTACTGTCACTTTACTTTATTTGTACCCCTGTATTCATTGCAAGGTAAATATATATTAAGTCTTTTCTTTTTTCTTATGTGTTAATATACAGATATGACTACAGAGAAAAGCCAGATGGCAAGTCATACTGTGATAATAAAATTGCTCACATGACAGGAAATATGTCAGCAACGTTTGTAGCAGTTCATGTTCAGAAGACAAGTAAAAAAGCCTTGGATAAAGGAGAGGATATGCCAGGATGTCACATTGTTCATGTTAAGATTCATCAACCAGCTGATCAAATCATGCTCCAGCGAAAAAAAAGCATAACAAAGTTTTCTAATGTACAATTTGAAAATTATGGTCACATAAACTATTGAAGAAATTGCAACGTCGTTGATGGTCATCAGTTGTCAATTACTCCTATTAACCTGGAGTCGACCTTAAATATATTTCAGACTTTAAAGATTACTTAGTCTGAAGTTAATTTTACTCGTCTTGAACCAAATTTCAATACAGTATTGCATACTTATTCTGAGCTAAATGAACACTGCTTTATTGGTCTCCATCACTACCTGTCAACATTAGAAGATATCATAATGAAATGGCATGACATTTGTTTAGATATTGATTCTATCACATCCAACATCAAACAAAGTACCCTTTCGTCCGGCAGAAGTGAAATGATCCTTGGGTGGGCACTGAAAAAAAGACAAAAAAAAAAAAATGCTCGTTTTTTCACAAAAGGTTAATGTTTACCTTAAAGGTGCGTTTGATGAGGGCGAAAGGAGTGGCAACAAAGCCATCCCGGTATATGTTTCAAGGAACATGAGTGTTTGCTATGATGGTAATGGATCGAAAATGTTTAAGAAAAGAAAAGTGAGGTTTTGTGTAAAAAATATTTTACGCTTTTTGTATGGACAATTCTCAATTTTTAATGAAGAGAAGTTATTTTGTTACTATGTTTTATGTTGTTATTCATGCACAGAAAGTTTTTTTTGTCCAAAGTCTTGCTATGTGGTATAGGGACCATATAGTTTTACCTTTGTCCGTCTGTACAATACGTCCCAACATTATTTTTATTTAGCGACATCCAGAGGTTATGAAACTTAAACACAATGCTTATCATGCTTATAACCACCAAACACAGGTCATGTTCGAAATGGTTGTCATTTATTTTATCCATGATTATCCAGTTATGTCCCTTAATCAATGAAATAGCTCATAAAATGAGCGAAAACATGCAATTACAGTGGATCTGAAGTTTCAAGTGCAAGAGAATCACCAATTTTAAGTAGTCTAAGTTCCCAAATGACATCTCTTGAAATATTATCACCAACTGCAGTGCAAGCACCAGATTTTCATACTATTGAAACCAAATCTGATGTATTAACTGGTATTGTTAGCCATTTACACAAGGGGTTAAGTGACCAAGCTGAAGAGCACCAAAATTTCAAATACCAATTTGATACTTATAGTGAATATACCAATAGGAAAATTGAAAACCTGTTATCACAATTTAATACCAGATTAAGTGACGTGTCAAAAGATTTTGACACAAATCAGAAAACCAATCTGTTGAAATTAACACAAAATTACAATCACAGAATAATTTTGTGAACCTTCATGGTGAAATGGGAAAAATCACTATAGCAATGGAAAAGTAAGCGGATTATATTTTATAAAAAGTTTTCCCTTTAAAAGCCAATCACCTCCAAATTCAAATAGTGACACCACACATCTCGCTAGTTCTTGTCCTAGTGTGCATGAAATAAATAACCAAAATAAATCAAACAACCAAAACCTACAAAACCCTGAGAACCATACGTCAGGTCCTATACCTAGTGCTTTTGTACCTATTGAGAATACCAAGAACACACCTAGTTCAGACGTGTTTATAAAACAAGTACCAGTTACATGTCCACAGATTGACAAACCAATAAATGTTGTATCTAGCCCTAGTATTAGAATTCAGGAAATGTTGGCTATACCAAACCCCACAGTTACGACGGAAAATCAAATTGGTCAGATTATAAAGTTCATTTTGAGATTGTTGCGCAATTAAATGGATGGTCTAGTGAAATTAAAGCTTTAAAATTAATTTCTTGTATGCAAAATGAAGCACTTGCAGCAATTGGTGATATAAATACAAATTGTCCACCATCTTATAGTGAGCTTATCAATACTTCAACTAGAAGGTTTGCACCAGAAAACCAGACTGAGCTGTACAAAACTCAAATTGACACAAGAATTAGGAAAAGGGGGAAAAGTTTGCCTAAACTTGCCCAGGATATTAAAAGACTTGTACGTTTGGCTTACCCAAAAGCACACCAAGAGGTTTTGGATAGTCTTGCTTACCGAAACTTTAGAACAGCATTGAATGGCTATGACCTTGCTTGGGCTCTTACCCAATCGAATATTGACGCTATTGATGATGCCCTCAATCTGGCTCTGAAATATGAAGCTTTTCATTCAAGTCATAGGAAACCTTATTTAAGGAAACTTGCCGAGGTCAGCGAAGTAAATACAAATTATAATACACCGAAAACCCATTTTTAACGGGGAAATTCAGGAAAAGGGTCATTTTATAATTGTGGGGAACCAGGACATTTTAAGAGGGATTGTGAAAAATGCATGACTGATAATAATCAATTCATTTAGCAAATGAAAAGTGGTCAATATAATAACCAAGGTTTAACAGACAAAATAACCAACAAAGAAGTGAAGTGTCCACAACAAATTCCTCAAACCAGGGAAACTGTTAGTTGCTGGAAGAGAGGGTCACCTCCCAGCTGAACCTTGTATTTCGAAAAGACCCAATATTTTGAAAGTGAAAACTCATGATCATTATAGGTTATTCATGAAAGTTGAGATTTTTAGTAGAACAATTCGTTGTTTACTTGATACTGGGGCATAAACCCCAAAATTTTTGATAGTTTACCTGAACATTGTAAAAACAAGTTACAACCATATGAAACTAACTTGAAAAAGGCAGATGGGCATAATGTTAGACCATTAGACACTGTTAAGTTACCATCATCAATTGACAATCAGTACATATACCAAATTTTTGTGATTGCTGATATAGATATACCTATTGTTCTAGGATATGATTTCATGTATAACAATCAATGTGTGATTGATGTACCAAATACAAATATTTTATTGAATAGTCTAACTGTGGACTGTCATTTAGAGAGTCAAATACCTAGTTTGTTCAAAATATCAATAGATGAGCAAGTGACTATACCCCCCCCCCCCCCCAATAGTGAAACCATTATTAGGAACCTCAAGGCGGATCAATGCAAAATTGTAGTCGACCTTTTAACTAAATACTCTGGAGCTTTTGCAATGTCCAAAATTGACCTAGGTAGAACAGATATAATCCAACATAAAATAAATACAGGGAATGCTCATCCTATAAAACAAAATCCACGACGTGTACCTTTGGCTCAAAGGAAGGATGTTGACGAAGAATTACAACGGATGCTTGACGGGGGTATTATACGTCATTCCCAGTCACCATGGAGCTCTACTACTGTAGTTGTTCGTAAGAAAGACCAGTCTATTCGCCTATGCATAGATATTCGTTTAGTCAACGATTTGTCTATCAAGGATAATTTTCCGTTACCAAGAATAGAGGACTGCCTTGATGCGTTAAGGGGAGATCAATGGTTTAGTAATCTTGATTTGGCTAGTGGCTATCATCAAGTGGGCATTGACTCTCAAGACGGTGCTAAAACAGCTTTTGTTACTAGTAAAGGCATTTTTGAATTCAATCGCATGCCATTTTTTCCAGACTTATGCAGTATATCTTATCTGGGTTGCAATGGGAAATTTGTGTAGTATACCTAGATGATATCATTGTGTTTTCAAAAGTAATTTGAGAAGCACATTACCAGGCTCCAAGAAGTTTGCGATATAATTCAGTTGGCTGGGTTGAAAATTGTCCCTCAAAAGAAAGTTTCATTTCTGGGACATGTTGTGAATGCAGATGGTATTTCACCAGATCCAATTAAAATTGAAGCTGTACAGTCATGGCCTATACCAACAAATGTTAAGGATGTAAGAAGTTTTCTTGGAACCTGTTCCTATTTTAGAAAATTCACTTAAGATTTTTCAAAAACAGCCTGACCCTTACATAGACTTACAGAAAAGAATGTGATTTTTAAATGGAATGCTGAATGTGAAACAGCATTCGATATTCCGGAAAAGGCCCATTATGACTAGTCCGATTTTAATGTATCCTTGTATTGTTAAGGAATTTTTTTTTTTAATACCAAATCAATAATGATAACAAAGAGTGTGTTATTGCAAATTTTAGTCGTACTTTATCAAAAACTGAACGACAATATTGTGTTACGAGAAGGGAATTATTGACTATTGTTTTAGCGGTGAAACATTTTCACCATTATTTGTACGGGGTCAAATTAACTGTGAGAACTAACCACGGAGTTCTTAACTGGCTTAAAAATTTCAAGAACCCTAGAAAAACCAAAGTGACCGGAAATTTCCCATTTTAGTCAACACCATAAAATTTATTGGAGTCAATGGGAAAGGCTTACTGTTGTTGAGGGAATATTATATAGAAAGTGGGAAAATACCACCACCAATAATATAAATTTACAGTATGTTTTACCGTGTGCAGATAAAAACCGTGTGCTTTTACTGTTGCATAATGATCAGTTAGGGGGGCATTTAGGATTTAAACGTACTATAGCCAGAATTAGGCATAGGTTTTATTGGGCTAGGTATACCAGTTTTATAGAAAGGTGGTGTAAGCGTTGCACTGAATGTCAGAAAAGGAACCAACCTTCCCACCATACCAGGTGACAATTGAAATCATATATTGTTTGGGAACCTATGGAGAGGGTATCGCTTGATATTTTAGGCCCAGTGACACGAATATGTCATTGTCGTGACGGATTATTTTACCAGATATTAGTAAATTTGTGTCAAAACACCAAAAGGACTGGGATCTATATTTACCGTACCTTATGATGGCCTATACATCATCAGTGCATGAAACCTTGGAAGAAACACCATGTTTCATGATGATGGGCAGCGAAGTGGCTGTCAGTAGATTTAATTTAGGGGGGGGGGGGGGCTTGCGGTATTAAACTTAATAAATATAGTGTGATCAACTATGTTGATAAGTTGACAGATAAAATAGAAAAGGTCCATGAAGAAGTTAGTGACCGACTTGTCAGTGAAGTGAGCGACAAAAGAGGCGTTATGACCTCTCTTGTACTTTCCCCACATTTAAAGTAGGAGATGGAGTACTCCTACATAACCCCAGGAAATATAAAGGACGGTCACCCCATTTTCAAATGCGGTAGTCCGGCCCCTTTACTGTTATTAAAGTGCTTTCAGATGTTTTGTATAAAATTCAGGAAGGCCCAAAAGTGAAATTTAAAGTTGTTCATGTGAACAGACTTAAACCTTTTCAAGAAAATATGAAAAGATGGTATCAACCGGTGGGGGAACCAGCCCAAAATACCAGATTTCAAGTCAAGAATAAACTAGACAGAGAAAAGACAGACCATGACTGATATTGTTATATTATAGATATGTTTAATTTTACCAGTATTTTGAGTGATATTCTATGTGTTATACATTATTATATTTATTGTTGGTAATAGTTTAATTACCTGATTGTTAATGAAGTGAGAACCTTTAATTTTGATGGAAACATGTATTTATGAATACCAAAAGTTAGTTGTAGGCTATACAAAGCATGTGTTTAGTCATGCAACCAGTGACTAGAGGAAACTTAATACCATATGAAGTTGGTGCATTTAAGTTTATTAAAAAACGAGATTTAGTATTCATGCATATGTATTGTACATGTGCATAGTATAAAGTATTATACCTTGGTTTTAATAATTCACATTACCAGTGATTTCTTAGAACCTTTTAGTATACATGAACGTGGAATGCAACATGTAAAACAATTAATGTTGTATTTGAAAAAGTTACAGTAACCAGACATTTATTTTCTTGTGTGCATTTATACATATATATATATATTATGCAAAAAAAACAAAAACAATCTGTGAATATATTGATACCAAAATCTAAGTGGGCCATTGTGTTTAAAATGGATTTTTATTTAATATTTTGTAGCATGAGTGATTTAGTGAGAAGTAAAATCACAAAAATACTGAACTTAGAGGAAAATCAATTCGGAAAGTCCATAATCACATGGCAAAATCAAATAACAAAACGCATCAAAAACAAATCGATAAGAACTGTCATATTCCTGACCTAGTACAGGCATTTTCAAATGTAGAAAATGGTGGATTAAATCTGGTTTTATAACGCTAACCCTCTCCCTTTGATGACAGTCTCATCAATTTCCGTTATATTTACATTGATGCATTAACTAAACAGACACAATAAATAAAATAGTCAGAATATGGGTACATCAGTCGATCGTATAACAATTTTAAAAGGAACAATTTAACAGAACACAAAAACATCTATCTACGAACACATTCATTAATTTGTGTGTCTGACGTCAAAAAATTGTAAACGTCACATAGATTTGTCGTTCAATGTGCATACAAACAATTTTAAAATTTACCTAGGTAATGTTCGCATACGGTTTTAAAAATTAAAAGTATGTAAGAATAAGTTTCAGAAATAGACCGAGATTTAAACTAGTCTAAAAGTTATATATAGAATTTATAAGAATCCACAAATAGTTAATTCCACTACGCGATTGAATGATTTTGACGTTTGTGGTTCAACGTATATTGTAATTCATAATAGAAATATATCATAATGTCATAAAATAGAACAATATCATACTGACGGGATCTTGTAAAGTACAGAGTCACGTTATAAGAACCAAAGAAATACAAAAAGTCGCATATACAAAACACACCACCAAAAAATGAAAGACAATACAAACCCATTGACGAGATGTATAAGTACCGAGCCACGTCAAACGAATATCGCATAAAACCATTCAACAGTAAAAGTAATATTAATAATAGAACAAAGACAAATAAAAGAACTATAAAACACGTTGTTAAGATGATAAACAACATCAGAATCTATACATCAAGACCATCGTGTATTATTTGTGAAGTTGATACGGAATATTTATCAACAAGGTCTTGGTACCTTCCGATGAACTTTTTTTATAGAAAAAGGACGAGACGTCCTTTAACATACCCCTGGTTCATCAACTTTCTACTCAGACACTGATGACGTGTTACAAAGTCTGAGTAGGAGCTGCAAACTCTTGAATATCGAATAATTTGGGAAATACATATCCCATATGCAGGTGAAGTTGGTATATTGCTACTAAGGTTGGGGAAATTTATAATTTCAAAATTAAAATCGTCTCGTTTGTCATAGATTCTGGTACTGATATGACTGTGCAAGTCAAATTCGAGATATGTCTAAAATGAAGCGGAGGAAGCCGTGTCTGTTGTTTCTTAATCTCTAGTTCTGGGGGATATATTAATGGAACCCAATCAGAAAAGTTCGGATTGTTTATGAAAAGAACATCATCAATATATCTGAAAGTGAAATTAAATAATCTGGCTTCTTTGATCCTCTTGTTTTTGACAAGTGTCTGGAAGACCGATTCATATAGAAATAAGAAGAGGTCGACAAGAAGAGGCGCACAGTTTGTTCCCATAGGAATGCCGACAATTTGTTGGAAAGGTCTACCTCCAAACTCAACAAATTTGTTGTCGATAAGAAACTCAAGCATACTGACCACTTAATCTTCTGTGTAGCATGTTTTACCTTTTTGTTTGTAACTATTAACAAAATATGCCTTATGAAAATCCCAAAGTAATAAATTTATTGCGTATGCTACCATTTTTATGTTGAAAGGCATTGTGGATTATTTCTTTTAGGCGATTTTTAAATTTCACATGGGAAATGGTGGTATACAGGGTTGAAAAATCAAAAAGGTTTGATCGAACTAATTTCAGAAAAAGAGATTTAAAATTGTCTAGAAGTTCTTTAGCATTTTTTAGAAACCACATATGGTTAATACCACTACGCGAGTAAACCGTTTCGCAGTATTTCTGAAGACCCTCTTTCACTGCGGGCATAATTTTAGTCAATCTAATGGACAATTCTTTAGTAGAACATGAAGATGAGCCAGCAATATACCGTTGTTTGTACGGAATTTTATGAAGCTTTGGTATCCAATACAAACAAGGTTTGTTTTGTTTACCCTTTCCAGTGTGATGAGTGTGGGAAGAGATTTCCAGTAAGGGACAGATCAACTATTCTCAAAATATTTGCAAGATCTGTCACCTTTGAACTCTCCGGACAACTTTTCCATAGACATTGACTTGGAACCACAGAAACCTTCCATCATTTTACCTCATCCTGAACCATCACCTCTATTTTCTACTGCCATCATTATTGATCCTGAATCATCAACTCTATTTACTAATGCCACAATTATTGATCCTGAACCATCACCTTTAGTTTCTACAGCCACCATTATAGATAAACAACCGTAACCAACAGAACAAATTTTAGATTTGACCAGGACAGTAACAACCTGTACACTAGAAGAACCAATTACCACTACACCAGAAGAACCAATTACCACTACACCAGAAGACCCAAGTACCACCCATCAAGATTAACCTTTAGATCTCTCCATGAAATTGAAACCAGCTAATAAATTGAATTTAAGACAAAAAGAGATCCCAACCAGCTCTTTGACACCCTTTATTGACTGTTCGGTACCCACTAACCTATGGAATGTAAAACCCATCACCATATAAATAGACAACCATGAACATCTCTGCCTTTCACACCTTTCGGTCACTACCATACAAGAAAAGAAAAAGTGAATTTATGCAGAACATCTCAAAAAACAAGATATAAGAGGCAACTTGTGCCAATTGGAGTTAGAACTATAATGAAGGAAGAACGTTGCTATCTACCAGATGGAACTATATTGGAAATGAAGGAAGTTTGGACCTCTGACCAGCCAACACCACCATCAACAGAAGAATAAGGGTTTATTTAAGGGCATATTTTGTAAGTAAGTGCTGGGTAAGTAGTTCTCTTATTTTTAGTTCGAGGACGAACCCTTTTTAACCCTGGATCGGGGGTAGTGTTATGCCTAAGGGTAGAAGTTAAGGATGACAGGTTTATATGTATCATGTTTCATTCTTTTCTCGTGTTGCACAGAGAGTTCATTTCTACTTTCACTTTTATTTTCGTGTTCCGCTACTCTGAGATGCACTGTTATATTATGAACGGAAGGACTATGGAGATGAACATTTCATATTTCAGGTATCGCGGCCGTATTATATTCTAATGTATGTATTATATTATTGTTTATGGGAAATATTGATAGGGCATGGTTCGTTCTGAGACTCACTGTTTGGCCAGGGGGTACTTTGACATGATTCCAGCTTTAGTTTGACCTGTATATCGCTTGTCCCTTTTGCTCATCTGTTTTATTCGATCACGTTAAGGGTCTATATTATAACCAGGGTACGTTCCCACTAAGGGTTATTCTTCATAAGCCCATATCTCCCCTTTTCCCTCGACAGTTGTGTATTTCTATTTGTTTTTTGTGCCATCTTCTATGTTATTGCCGTGGGAATTTCCGGTTTTAAGAACCAATCGGAATTGACAGAGTTAACATAGTTTCCAGAACCCGGTATTATGTATATTAAGAATTACAACCAATCGCTACGTTAATTTTACGGACACACTTATCGTTATAGTAACGGACACACTTTCTGTGCCGGCAGACTTCCAGACACTATAAACGGTTGTAGCAGACGATTCTGGACAGCTCACAAAACCCTGACCATTTTGATAGATATACCATTATTACCAGAGACTATACCACTTGTGAACCATTACCAGGTTAATGATAACTCCGATTTTTATGATATTTACGACCTGACAAGTGACCTATATTATTTACTATGATACTATTAATAGTAAAACCACTTTCCATTGTTTACGCACGACGATTAACATCCAAGGGGGTCTCTGGACCGTTTTTACTTTGGGATATTTACTTATAACATATATATATTGATTTATGACTAATTCAATAGTAATTGTTAAACTTATAACTGTCTTTGTTATACTTATCTTGAAATGAATAGGAAACCAGTGTCTTAGGCTACTCAGTCCAGCTACCAAAGGTTGCAAATTACCATTGCAATTTCACGATTACCAGTGAAAGATTATAAAAGGCCTGCTACCAAGGTTGATTTGTATCTAGTGTTAAACAAGTAAATACACACACACACACACATTTCTAATATGAGTTTCGTAATGCTATACCAGAGGCGTTACAATATTGTGGTCAATCTCAGCTTTTCTTTGATCATTAGATTTCCTATCTGCTAAAGATTCTTGGTACAATTATTGAATAGTCAGTGGATTCAGTTTTTGCTATTTAAATGTTCTTGTCCTTGTTATCCTCAAGTCCTGTCGTTTCACTGATATGTGTTTATACAATTCTCAAATCGCAGTATAATATCTCAAATTGCAAAAAATTGCACACCAAGAAAGAAGACAGGCATTGAATAATATATAACGGTAGTTAAATCTCAAATCACAGCTTTTATGTGTGAACTAAGACTAAGACTATAATAAAATCGGTATATTACTGTTGCCTTTATTAGAGTACTTTGGAAACAGGTACAATAAACAGAAGATGAACATTCTGAATTAAGATTTTTACCGTTCTTTTCCGAATATGGATACACAAACGTCAAGTTATATTAATTTCATCTTTTTGGCGAACAGGACGGACAGGATAAGAAAATATAGCAAATAAAAATTATTTAGGACAATGTTCCTAAATGCATTTCAACTTTGTACTTGTTTGGCTTCTTAACTATTTTGATCTGAGCGTCATTGATGAGTCTTACGTAGACGAAACGCGCCCCGGTGTATTAAATTATAATCCTGGTACCTTTGATACCAATTCTATGTTGTATTGAAACTATATTGCTCACAAAATCTACAAACTTTAAACATCAATAACAATAAAAAACACAACTAAAAATACCTGTTAAAACGTCGAATTTTAGTCGATTGATTAAGCGGATTTTTTAAACGTCACCGACGACTGCAGCTCCATCTAATAAATTATCCCTGCTATTGTTGCTGATACGGATGTTTCAAACTGCAAAACAAGATGAACATGAGTTAACGATTATAAATGTTGAAGTATGTTCTCTTTATATACTGCATTCTCCTTCCAGTGTTTACCTCATACAATTTAATGTTAAAATCTGGGTGTTGGTTAAATAAAAGCGAGTGTATTGGTCGGAAAATAGAGTTTGCAGACAATTTCTGTAACAGACAATTTCTTTAAACCCTGTACAAAAGTTGTAAATACACCAAATAGTTGCATTATTACAGTTAAAAAAAAAATGTGTATCAGAATAACATAGTGATTTTGCAACCGATCCAAAACCAGTCACAAAAATCAATGACATCTAAAATAATAGTACTGAAAATTCAAATATATCTATGTATTGTTGAGGTATCCCACACAACATTATTCACGTGATTATGAAACACGTATGACTCTGGAAAGCTTGATAAACGAAAATGATCACTTTTATAATGTTTTTAGTAAACAGTGTCCTATCATTTTTTTTCAATAGAAATTAATAAAAACGAAGATTATAAATGGAGCTATTTAAGTAAAATAATTACAGCTGTCAACGAGAAAAATAATTCGGCGGCTAATAACTTAGTTCAATACATATTTTAGGGGTAAATTCAGTAAATAAATATACGTCGTCAGGGACCGCCCATTTGGGGGAGAGCTTTCTGTCTACAAGTGAAGTCATGTGCTCCTCTGATTGGTAGATAATGTTTGTAATAAATATTTTATGGTAGATTGATCAAAACTAGAGTTGAAAAAAAAAAAAAAAAATGCTAAATGTACTATTTTTTTCCCTACAGGGTTGAAAAGTAATGGGGGTCAGTATAGAAATTCAGTGCGAATCTACATTGTTTGTAAACAAGGCCATGTGAATGCCCAAAAATGCCGCATGACCCTATGTTTTTATTGTTGCAAAAGATAGGGCTACATTTGTGCTTTCATGAATGATATATGAAAGTTTTTAATTTCTAAAGGTAAATCAGGTATAAATTTATTTCCACACATAGATTAGCATTAAAGTCAATGGGAGATTTTTTACTGAATTTACCCCTATAGGAAAATATGCACTTTTTCACTGTACTTGTCCAAGGCCACACAATAATCACAAAACTCATTTCCTGTAAATGTTAATGTAATGGAAGGATTTTAGAACCTTTTGAAGTTGCTTTTCACACAAATTTCTATCTTTAACTGCGGCTATCCAGGATGCACTCAGTGTACTGTGAGAGAAGCATGGAGTATATGGTAAAAATCAGTTTTTGTGTCCAGATTGAAAGAAACAATAGAAATTACACTTGAGAGTTATGATATCAATGAAAGGCATAAATATTCTCCCCATTTACATCATATTTTGCACATATTTCTCCTCATAATGTATAAAATCATATGAAAAAAATGGATTACCTCCCTTTGACATAGTGTGTTTTTTTTAAGCTGTGTTCCCCATGTTAAGTTTTAGAACAAGTGTTTAATAAGCACTTTTCTAGTATTTTAACACTCGAATAATCTAACCGCATGAAGGTATTCATTTTTTTTTACATAACGCATTGCGTTTCTTTATTTAAAGAATATACTAGACAACTTTTCATGATTACATGTCCTTCATCTATGAAACAAGTGTTGAAATGTTTGTAATTGGATTTTTATGTTAAATAATGGCTTTTAAATATTCTAAATTGTTACTTGAATCTCCCAAATGTAAAGTTTGGTCATACCTAATCTTATTTTTTCATATTTGGCACTTTTTTCTACTTCAGTTCTGGCTGTCTAGTTTTGGCGAAGAACCCATCCTGATGTTGGGGTAAGAGGAATTTCTGCAGAGTGATTGTCAATGACATTTTGTGAAATTTACAAGTAATTAAAACACAGATTTAGTATAATGAAACATAATTGTTGTTTTCTTTGGTATGATACTGCTTAAAAAAGCCTTTGAAAAGTCTTTTTGTGGTCTTTTCGTGGTATTTAATCAAAAACCTCCATATAAAGAAAAATCTAACTAATAGTACACCAAGACTTTAGTTTCTAGATGTACTTGCAATACTGGTCAAAGCAAACACAGAAAACAATTCATACTTATTAAACATAGTATTTTACACCATTCTTTTAAAAACAGTCAATGCGCAACTTTATATACCAAATATACATTGGCCGCAGTATGGGCTGTAGTATAAATTTTGCTCTATCTTTACAAATTCGGCATTTATGAAGGTTGTATTGAAACTAGAACTGGGAAATTGGATACATTATATGTTTATTACAAAAAAAGTTGGAAAAGAAGTAAAACAATCCCTTATAGGGGTAAATTCAGTAAATAAATATACGTCGGCAGGGACCGCCCATTTGGGGGAGAGCTTTCTGTCTAAAAGTGAAGTCATGTGCTCTTCTGATTGGTAGATAATGTTTGTAATAAATATTTTATGGTAAATGGATTAAAACTAGAGTTGAAAAAAAAAAAAAAATAAATGCTGAATGTACTATTTTTTCCCCTACAGGGTTGAAAAGTAATGGGGGTCAGTATAGGAATTCAGTGCGAATCTACATTGTTTGTAAACAAGGCCATGTGAATGCCCAAAATTGCCGCATGACCCTATGTTTTTATTGTTGCAAAAGATAGGGCTACATTTGTGCTTTCATGAATGATATATGAAAGTTTTTAATTTCTAAAGGTTAATCAGGTATAAATTTATCTCCACACATAGCAGATTAGCATTAAAGTCAATGGGAGATTTTTTACTGAATTTACCCCTTTAGTTTATGTTGATAATTTCTCAATGCTTGCAAGTAATTTATAAAAGAAAAAGCAGGATGAACGCGATGCTTTAAATAATTCATTTGATGCCGTCCAAAATAGAAGGATGCACGAAATTATGGTATTCCACAGAGTACTCTCAGAGATATTGGAAACCGTGGATGGTGATGCTCAATTTTCCTGTTTGATGAGGGTACAGAGAAGCAAATAGTGGATAACATTGTATATATTGCTAGCAATGGTAGTGGATATCCCAAAATTGGTGTTATTTATCTTGCAACCAACTAATATAGACGTGTTAATGCGCACAAACACCCGCGGAGGACAGATTGAGTGATATTGATACATTTACTATTCCTTTTTTAAAAGATATTCAAAATCTGACATTGAGTAAGCCTCCTAAATTGTCTTTGCAGAGAGTCTGATGTGCATCAAAGGGGACACTTACCTACTATTGAAAATAGTTTGGCACTTAATTGACAAAATAAAATCTCCATAAACCTGCAAAGATTATCTTCAACACTAATAATAGTGCTCATAAAACTAAGTATAACCCACTTAAAATAATGCACGACATTATTATAAAGCCTCAGTCTGTTAAATCCCCAAGGTATTCAAATGAAACTATAATTGGTTCTGGCAATAATTTTCTACCCTTAATCATATCTTAATGAGTAAAATTTTATAGGGCGCTTCTAGTTATCAGGATGTTCAAAAAGTGACGCATTTTAAACTTACCTCGAAAAGTACTTCCTGAAGTAAGTTTCTAATGATAACTCTAGGGTTCCCCTACTGATATTGTTCAACGTTTTCACGTGAAAAGCTGTAAATAAAGGCAACAGTTGTTTACCGCTGTTCAAACGTCATAAATCGATTGAGAGAAAACAAATCCTGGTTACAAACTAAAACTGAGGTAAACCAATCAACTAAAACAGGAAAACAACGAAACAACAGAAACACTGAAGTGCAACAAAAAATCAAAACGACAATTCAACTCACAGATAAGAACAACTGCCATTTTCCTAATCTTGGTACAGGACATTTTAAGGAAAAAAATATGATTGGTTGAACCGGATTTAGCGGGTAGCCAAATCTCGCGCTTTTATGACAATGTTAAATATGACATTAAAATGACAACAATGCATGACAGGACTACAGTACACATAAATTCAAGATCACTCCGGACTAAGAAATAAACAAATACACAATGCAATATGACATTTCGACATGCTAATAGTTATCAAAGGTACCAGGCTTATAATTCAAAACACCATACATGCGTTTCGTCTGCATAAGATTCACCAGTGACGCTCAGATGAAAAAAAGTAAAGAAAGCGAAACAAGTTCAAAGTTGAAGAGCATTGATGACCCAAAATTTTAAAAAGTGATTTAAGATTGAGCTGAATCTTCGCCTAGACTTCCCACTATAGTTTTTTTTCTCACTCAAGCCTTGTTGCATCTGTTAATGCGTAGAATGCCGGGATGTGAAATCACAATATTTTAATATTGGACATATTTTATGTTCACCATAGCAGTAAGGGTTTCTTAGCACAAATTCTGACGTGACCTTTCAAGAAAAAGGGAAATACCAGTATATTGTAAGGTACCAGCCCCTACTCATTCTTATATAGGAATTTTGTTGTTGATATTATTGTGTGTATTATATGACAAGTACATGCAGTGTTTGAATTGTATATTTTGAATTGTGCATAGATTTATGATGTTATTTATTTGAATGTTCACCATATGAAATGTGTTGTTTAGACAAGCAGCTTTAAGTATTTTCAATCTTTTTGTAATTGTTCATTTTAGAACAGAAACAGTGACATAATAGAAATAGAACATATTTTATTCAATTTTATTATTGACTAGAAAATTTCATAACTGTAATATTCTCATTTTGAATGATTTATGGCACATAAAGTTAACTTTTCACAGTTTAAAACTTTGAAACTGCTTTTAACAGAAATAAATTGGCATCACATACTTCCCAATATCTGTATTATATCACAAACTCTTGTTTAACATAACTTCCATGTTAATTCATTTGAAATTGTTGAAACTTTTGTCCTTCTTCATGTTGTTTTATAAGGCAAAAGTGTCGTCTGCTGCCAATGCCTCGTTCCAAAATTAATTTGCATTTTAAAACATGTGCTGATGTCAATCCACATAGTGTTACTATTAGAAAACGCTATTTTTATGCGTGTTGTAAATAAACTGTAGTTGTTGTATGAAGAAATGTGATTCCTGATATCAGTCCTGTTGATTGAATAGTCGTTATATGAAGTTTTCGATTGAAGACTATAAAATGTAAATTACGAGCATCTGTTCTGAGTGTTGATCTTTATGAACGAATGTGTAAATTCCTGCTCATGTGCAGTAGTTATAACATGTCAAGCTAATCGTTGAGGATTATTAGTTCGATTTTTAATTTAACGCTTTCACAGTTGTACTCACCGGCATTTCGTATATCCATGAGTTGTATATAAAGTATTCACATAGTTTTTATAAGCTGTCAAGTTGTTTTAGCGGCGAATTCTGTAATTTTGTCAGCCGTTAACACACACACATGATTTGTTCTCATAGACAGGCGCTACTTCCGGTGGCGCAGTTGTAACTTTATTTATTGTTTGTTTTAAAAAAAAAAACTAATCCGTTAAGGGAACACAGCTGGCTGTGTGTGCTCTAACGTTGGAGGGATTAACATAAAGAAGAAGAAGAAGTTGCTAATAGGGAGATTTGAAATAAATACCATAGTAGAAGCTCTTATATAAAAATAAGATGAGAAATATATTTCATTTGAATTTACGAATTATTTTTATAAATAATTATTTTCTTTAAATCCAACTTCCGCGGGAATTTCCTACGTTCCAACATCCAACAATCAAACTTCCCATATTTCCAACGGTGACATAAAAAACGCTAAAAACGTTAGTCTTGCTTAAAACTTTGGCTTGTTAAGGCAGATTTTTGATTCAAATTAATTTTAGACGAAATTTCCACATTTACTTTAACTAAATTGATAGTTATTTAAATAGAAAGGTAAAAACAATCATTATGTCTTTTTAGTTTTGTAAAGTTAAATCTTATTTTAGCGGACTTTTGGGAGCGGGGCTCTCAAGATTTTAATCTTTTATTCTCATCGGTAATGTTTAGTTAAATTTAAGAAACTGTAGCAAATACTTTTAAACCTTTTAGTTAATTTTACGGATTTTGCAGGCAATGCTTTAGTTATAATAGTTATTTGGTGTTTGTAAATTTTTAAACACTACTTTAAATAGGAATAAATAGGCAATCTTTGGAATTAGGGATTATGGTTTCCATAAGGTTTGTAAACCATATTTAAATTCGATAACAGTTCTAAGGATCTAACTGTTATCTTAAAATAGGTACTGTTTCAGGAAGGATCTGGCAGTTGCTTTGATTTTATGGAATATTGTCTAAGTAACTGACTTGACAGTATTTCTTTTCACATTTCTGTATTTATATCAGGGAGGACCTGATAGTTATTTAACATATTTTGAACTGATAAGGAATCAGTTTCCATAACTTATAATATTTATCTAAATCAGAAAAGGTTTTTGATTAACTTCTGCTCAAATTATTAAATTTTATATTTATAGAAATGTTAGTTAAATAAGTAATTTATATAGCAAGTCTCAACCATGTACAAGTTCACGTATATATCAGTACAAATTATTATATAGTACTACAAACAGTATTATATGGGACTGGATCACAATCTCCTATTTTTCCATGTGTTTCAACACATTTAATAATACCTTATAGAATTGATAAATTGTCAAAAGATTAGAGTTCCTACATTTTTATTGAGACTGGTTTAGAGCGGTTTAAATGTGCTAGAAATTTTATTATTATGTAATTACTGCATACCTTTATTGTATTGTGAAATACATATTTGATGAGTTCATGACCTATAGTAAATAAATATAAATAAATATGGAAACTCCAAAACTTGTTTGGTGTTCTTTTCACCACGATAGCATAATCTGATTGTCCGAATTTTTATCAAAACAGAAGAACCTATACTTTAGTCATAGAATATTCAGTCTTGTCAGAAATAGCCATATAGTCTCAAGTTTTATACTTTTCCAAGTGGTTGGAATTTAGAGATTAAATTTTGTTTTCTGTTGGGTTAGTCACCCCTGGCTCGCTACAATATATTTTCAATCCCAAAACTGTTGACACTATTCAGCTTGTTCCAGCTCCTTCTTACCCAAATCAACATGTGACGAAGCGACTGTAACTAATGCACAATAGCAGTATTTCCGAACAACTGAAAACCTCGTGAAGGTAAAATCACAAAAATACTGCACTCCAAGGAAAATTAAAAAATGAAAATCTTTAATCAAATGAATGGAGAACAACTGTCAGATTCCTGACTTATATGGTCATTTTTTTTTTTATAAATTAACAATTTGCAAAAGAACGAATTATTCAAAAATCTAAGGATTTACTTTTCCCAGGCATAGATTACTTTAGCCGTTTTTGGCAGAATTTGTTTGGAATTTTGGATCCTCAATTCTCTTGAAATGTATACTTGTTTTTGGCTTTCTAACTATTTTGATCTGAGCGTAACTGATGAGTCGTATGTAGACGAAACGCGCGTTTGGCGTATCAAACTATTAGCCTGGTTCCTTTGATAACTATTGGTACAGGCACTATCTGATATATACAATGGTTATAAAGCTAGCTAAACGTCTCACTTGTATGACAGTCGCATCAAATTCCATTATATTGACAACGATGTTTGAACAAAACAAACAGACATAAAAGATAAAAAAAAAATGCAAAGAATTTGGGTACAGCAGTCAACATTGAATTATAATCTTAATCACTAGAAAAAAACAAATATGGAACTAAAAAGCACAAAATGGTATATGGACCAAGCACATCAGCAAAAACTAAAGACACGAATACATAAATTTACCATAATACGATAACACAAGGACGGGATGTATAAGTACAGAGCCACGTCAAATATGTATCAAAGATACACAAAAAAGGCATACAAACAAAACACATCAGCTAAAAGAAAAACAAGATTATAAAAATGTTTTACATTAGCACAATAACAGGATGTTGAAGTGCAGAGCCACATAACATATATCAAAGAAATACCTAAAGGCATATCAGCAAAGCACATTAGCAAAAATGAAAGACAAGAATACATCCCATAACTTCTTCGTTTGTCATCTTTCGTGGTGTTCCTGGCTGGTTTTTATTTACCAAAATTTTTGGCACTTTGGTATTCCATTTTTACATTACTTACCATTATACACCACATGAACCCAAACAATATTGGATAAGGTTTCTTTTAAACTACGCAAGATATGATAAGGTATACATTTTTAAAATCTAAATTATATGAAAAGTGTGAGGTAATAGAACCCCAACTGCACCCCTATTAATCAAGTATTGAAATAGCCTCCCTTCTTTTTTCTCTCCGAGAAAAGCACATACCGGACGTGGCAGGGAATAAATAAATCTTAAACAACAACAAAAAACCAATCTGAGAGTACTCATAGTTACTGATAGCTAGTTCAGAGCCAATAACAAATGAAAATAAAAATCATTACAAATCCTGCTCCCAATTGATTTTGTGTAAGGTCATCATTAATAATTAAAGATATTTGTTTGACTTTTTAATGTCAGTTGTGGCGTGTATCTATAGTGAATGTTTACATAACATTAGATATCAGATCCAAATTCCTTACACGTTAACCAATTGTTTTTTTTTTTTTGCTTACTCACCCGATTAAATCAATACCTTTCATAAACAACTAACATAAATGGGAGGCTCTAAAACCAGGTTTAACCAACTATTTTCTTTGGAAAAATGCCTGTACCTAGTCAGGAATATGACAGTTGTTGGTTTATAATGTCGAGCGTTTGATTTATATTTGAGGATTAATGGACGTTCCACGTACCTTGGTGTTCGGTATTTTGTTTATTCTTTTTTTCTGCCATTAGGGAGAAGACCAGAAATAACCGTATTCCAATACCAGAGTCACACCTTGGAATATCCTTCCTTACAAGTAAAACATGTTTTTAACTTATATTTTTCAATTTAAAAATCAGAATTTATAATCGTTATTACTTCTTGCAAGATATAGAAATGTTCAAATATAAAAAAAGAACTTTAATCGGTATTCAGAATATTTGCTGATCTGAATATAAATGACAGAACGCAACAATTAGCTTTCTAATGATAGAGCCGGGAGAAAATTTCATTAAGAAATTAATTAAAATTCTGATTATATGCCTGATACCACTGTTTTTTTTAATAGTTTATCCTTGTACTTTATTAACTAATTAAGTTTATCATATAAGGATAAACAGTTTAAAGAAATAAACTCATCATAGATACCAGGACTAAATTTTGTATATACGCCAGACGCGCGTTTCGTCTACAAAAGACTCATCAGTGACGCTCGAATAAAAAAAAGTTAAAAAGGCCAAATAAAGTACAAAATTGAAGAGCATTAAGGACCAAAATTCCGAAAAGTTATGCCAAATACAGCTAAGGTAATCTATGCCTGAGGTAGAAAAGCCTTAGTTTTTCAAAAATTCTAAATTTTGTAAACAGTTAATTTATAAATATAACCATATCAATGATAATTCATGACAGCACAAAAAGTGCCGACTACTGGGCTGGTGATACCCTCGGGGAAATAAATCTCCACCAGCAGTGGCATCGACCCAGTGGTTGTAAATAAACTCATCATAGATACCAGGATTAAATTTTGTATATACGCCAGACGCGCGTTTCGTCTACGAAAGACTCATATCAGTGACGCTCGAATCCAAAAAAGTTAAAAAGGCCAAATAAAGTACGAAGTTGAAAAGCAGTACTCTGTTTTTCCCCGGAATCAATCCCAATTGATCCGAATTCAGTCCCATTCCATAACACGTCAATTTGTGACGTCATTTATGCGTTATCAATCAAGTGCAAAATTGAAAAATCCAACACACCTCCCATCCTCTCGCAAAAATAAAGATAAGACATATTCTGCTGCTGTGTTCACCTTGTTTCAGGTTTTGATGTGAACCATGCAGTTTATATGCAGAAAAGTTGTACATTGGAAAAACTGTCACTGGCACTAACTGCTCAGCCTGAAAAGAACAAGTCAGAACGTGTCATATTTTCAGTGAATGCATATGAGAAACGAGTTAATCGATTATAATACTTGTGTACAATAAAGGATATATTCACAAGATTATTGACATTTCATTTTCATAATTAAATTATTTCTACATGACTTTTAATTCAATATTTTATCCTTCCAAATTTTGTTGTAAATTAAAAACTAGAGGCTCTAAAGAGCCTGTGTCGCTCACCTTGGTGTATGTGAATACACCTTATCGCTATTTGTCCGCCATTGCTGGAAATCACACAGGTTCCCGTAAAATTTTGACGTCATAAAACAAAATGTCTGACGCCACAATGGAAAAGTGATTGTTGTTGACGTCAAAAGTTCAAGCGGACGGGTCAGCCGGGAATAGCGATAAGGTGTATATAAAACAAAGGAAGCATATGGATTCATGACAAAATTGTGTTTTGGTGATGGTGATGTGTTTGTACATCTTACTTTACTGAACAGTCTTGCTGCTTACAATTATCTCTATCTATAATGAACGTGGCCCAGTAGTTTCAGTGGAAAATGTTAATAAAAATTTACAAATTTTATGAAAATTGTTAAAAAATTGACTATAAAGGACAATAACTCCTTAGGGGGTCAATTGACCATTTCGGTCATGTTGACTTATTTGTAAATCTTACTTTGCTGAACATTATTGCTATTTACAGTTTATCTCTATCTATAATAATATTCGAGATAATAACCAAAAACAGAAAAATTTCCTTAAAATTACCGATTCAGGGGCAGCAACCTAACAACGGGTTGTCTGATTCATCTGAAAATTTCATGGCAGATAGATATTGACCTGATAAACAATTTTACCCCCATGTCAGATTTGTTCTAAATGCTTTGGTTTTTGAGTTATAAGCCAAAAACTGCATTTTACCCCTATGTTCTATTTTTAGCCGTGGCGGCCATCTTGATATGACGGCCGGGTCACCGGACAAATTTTTAAAACTAGATACCGTAAAGATGATTGTGGCCAAGTTTGAATTACTTTGGCCCAGTAGTTTCAGAGGAGAAGATTTTTGTAAAAGATAACTAAGATTTACGAAAAATGGTAAAAAATTTACCAGAAAAGGCAATTACTCCTAAAGGGGTCAACTGACCATTTCGTTCACATTCAGTTATTTGCAAATCTTACTTTGCTGAACATTATTGCTATTTACAGTTTATCTCTATCTATAATAATATTCGAGATAATAACCAAAAACAGAAAAATTTCCTTAAAATTACCGATTCAGGGGCAGCAACCTAACAACGGGTTGTCTGATTCATCTGAAAATTTCATGGCAGATAGATCTTGACCTGATAAACAATTTTCCCCATGTCAGATTTGCTCTAAATGCTTTTGTTTTTGAGTTATAAGCCAAAAACTGCATTTTACCCCTATGTTCTATTTTTAGCCTTGGCGGCCATCTTGATTTGATGGCCGGGTCACCGGACACTTTTTTTTAACTAAATACCACAAAAATGATTGTGGCCAAGTTTGGATTAATTTGGCCCAGTAGTTTCAAAGGAGAAGATTTTTGTAAAAGATAACTAAGAATTACGAAAAATGGTTAAAAATTTACTATAAAGGGCAATAACTCCTAAAGGGGTCAACTGACCATTTCGGTCACGTTAAGTTATTTGTAAATCTTACTTTACTGAACAGTATTTTGGTTTATAGTTTATCTCTATCTATAATAATATTCAAGATAATAACCAAAAACACCAAAATGTCCTTAAAATAACCAATTCAGGGGCAGCAACCAAACAACGGGTTGTCTAATATATCTGAAAATTTCATGTCAGATATGCTCTAAATGCTTTGGTTTTTGAGTTATTAGCCAAAAACTGCATTTTACCCCTATGTTCTATTTTTAGCCGTGGCGGCCATCTTGATTTGATGGCCGGGTCACCGGACACATTTTTTTTTTTAACTAAATACCCCAAAGATGATTGTGGCCAAGCTTGGATTAATTTGGCCCAGTAGTTTCAGAGGAGAAGATTTTTGTAAAAGATAACTAAGATTTACGAAAAATGGTTAAAAATTGACTAGAAAAGGCAATTACTCCTAAAGGGGTCAACTGACCATTTCGTTCACATTCAGTTATTTGCAAATCTTACTTTGCCTTACATTATTGCTGTTTACAGTTTATCTCTTTCTATAATAATATTCAAGATAATAACCAAAAACAGCAAAATTTCCTTAAAATTACCAATTCAGGGGCAGCAACCGAACAACGGGTTGTCTGATTTATCTGAAAATTTTATGGCAGGTAGATCTTGACCTGATAAACAATTTTCCCCCATGTCAGATTTGCTCTAAATGCTTTGGTTTTTGAGTTATAAGCCAAAAACTCGTTTTACCCCTATGTTCTATTTTTAGCCTTGGCGGCCATCTTGATTTGATGGCCGGGTCACCGGTCATTTCTTTTTAAACTAAATACCACAAAAATGATTGTGGCCAAGTTTGGATTAATTTGGCCCAGTAGTTTCAGAGGAGAAGATTTTTGTAAAAGATAACTAAGAATTACGAAAAATGGTTAAAAATTTACTATAAAGGGCAATAACTCCTAAAGGGGTCAACTGACCATTTCGGTCACGTTAAGTTATTTGTAAATCTTACTTTACTGAACAGTATTTTGGTTTACAGTTTATCTCTATCTATAATAATATTCAAGATAATAACCAAAAAGTCCTTAAAATTACCAATTCAGGGGCAGCAACCAAACAACGGGTTGTCTAATATATCTGAAAATTTCATGTCAGATTTGCTCTAAATGCTTTTGTTTTTGAGTTATTAACCAAAAACTGCATTTTACCCGTATGTTCTATTTTTAGCCTTTGCGGCCATCTTGATTTGATGGCCGGTCACCGGACACATTTTTTTTAACTAAATACCCCAAAGATGATTGTGACCAAGCTTGGATTAATTTGGCCCAGTAGTTTCAGAGGAGAAGATTTTTGTAAAAGATAACTAAGATTTACGAAAAATGGTTACAAATTGACTAGAAAAGGCAATTACTCCTAAAGGGGTCAACTGACCATTTCGTTCACATTCAGTTATTTGCAAATCTTACTTTGTCTTACATTATTGCTGTTTACAGTTTATCTCTTTTTATAACAATATTCAAGATAATAACCCAAAACAGCAAAATTTCCTTAAAATAACCAATTCAGGGGCAGCAACCGAACAACGGGTTGTCCGATTCATCTGACAATTTCATGGCAGATAGATCTTGACCTGATAAACAATTTTAGCCCATGTCAGATTTGCTCTAAATGCTTTGGTTTTTTAGTTATAAGCCAAAGACTGCATTTTACCCCTATGTTCTATTTTTAGCCGTGGCGGCCATTTTGATTTGATGGCCGGTTCACCGGACACATTTTTTAAACTAGATACCCCAAAAATGATTGTTACCAAGTTTGGATTAATTTGGCCCAGTAGTTTCAGAAGAGAAGATTTTTGTAAAAGATAACTAAGATTTACGAAAAATGGTTAAAAACTGACTATAAAGGGCAATAACTCCTAAAGGGGTCAACTGACCATTTCGGTCACGTTGAGTTATTTGTAAATCTTACTTTGCTAAACATTATTGCGGTTTACCTCTATCTATAATAATATTAACGAAGACGGACGACGGACGCAAAGTGATGGGAAAAGCTCACTTGGCTCTAGCTATGGGAAGCTTATAAATGGTCGTTACAGTGTACCCAGCGGGCTATCTATAAAGGCAACAGTAGTATACCGCTGTTCAAACTCATAAATCCATGGACAAAAAACAAAATCGGGGTAACAAACTAAAACTGACGGAAACGCATAAATATAAGAGGAGAACAACGACACAACACTACAATGTAACTTACACACACAGAAACGGACCAAGCATCAGACAAAATCCCACGAGAATAACAAATATATTAACATCAAAACCAAATACATGAATTTGGGATAGACAAGTACCGTGACACGTCTTATCGCAATGTCAATTTACACTAAAAAATAAAAGAAAACAAACGACGTAACGTTAAATTGTAACACACACAGAAACGAACTATAATATAACAATGGCCACATTCCTGACTTGGTACAGGACATTTTTAAAGGAAAAAATGGTGGGTTGAACCTGGTTTTGTGGCATGCCAAACCTCGCACTTTAATGGCAATGTTAAATATAACATAGAAATGACAATATAATATTACAGGACTACAATACAAATAAATAGGAAAACGTATTAGACAAAGAAACACATGATTAATGAATAACAAAAAACATCAGGTTTAAAATTTAATACGCCAAAAACGCGCCTCGTCCACACAAGACCCACCAGTGACGCCCAGATATAAAAGATCGAAAGCGAAAAAAAGTACAAAGTTGTACAGCACTGAAGATCAAAAGTTGAAAAAAGTTGTGTCAAATACGGCTAAGTTTGTATGCTTGGGATAAGAACATCCTAATTATTTAGAACAATTAATGCTATAGCAAACAGTAAATTTTATCAAATGAATATAACAGATATACATAATGAAACTGAAGTATTAACTCATTACATAAAACAAACACGAATACATAATGAATGACCAACACAGAAAAGACACACCCGACTCAGTCCAGGCCTCAACGCAGTAAATGTGAAAATGACGTCACATACGACGGTGAAAAGGCATTGAAAATTACGTCACGTACGATGGTGAAAAGGCATTAAAAATTTGAACATGAAATTTCTGAAACAGCAGAAAAATTACGTCACATATGAAAAACTATATCTCAAAAGTAAGATAGAATTAGGATTGATTAAAGTTTAAAATAGAACTAAATACTGATATTGCATTTAAACACAATGCATATTGCAATACTTATTAATAGCAATTAACTATAATATGTATATGTGCAGTTTGTTATGAATCCAACTTCAAACTTAAATTATCGTACAGATTATGGCAAGATGAAAATGAAACAAGTTCCTACATTGTACGCTAGCTTAATATATTTGGGGTTATATTCTTCTGTGTTCCCATAGCTACTATTTGGATGCTTTTTAAAATGCACCAAAGAGACCGGTTCCTGAATTGGTACCAGTTTGGAACTAGTTTTCTGTTTGAATTTTATAATAAATACTAAGCTGCAATGAAAAACAAAAAATTCCTGGCATTGGGGGAAAAAGGATGTGGGCATTTAACGCTGAGGATTGTAGCTTTCATTACCTACCAGTTAAACACAGGTTTGCCAAAAAAAAAAATGGTTCCGCGTTTTGAAAGAGGGACGAAAGATACCAGAGGGACAGTCAAACTCCTAAATCGAAAATATACTGACAACACCATGGCTCAAAATGAAAAAAGAAAAAGACAAACAATAGTACACATGACACAACATAGAAAACTAAGAAATAAGCAACACGAACCCCACCAAAAACTAGGGGTGATCTCAGGTGCTCCGGAAGGATAAGCAGATCCTGCTTCACATGTGGCACCCGTCGTGTTGCTAATGTGATCTTTCATCTTGCATTATTAGGTCCGCGGAAAAAAATACTTTGGCATATCATTCCAAATTATTTATTGATTGTATTTATCTTTAAAAAAAAAAGGAGCCAAATTTATACATTTCACACATACTATTATGGTACGAGAAAGGGTTTGGTCGCACATGAGACATAATTAAAACGAAAGCAAACATTGGTTGATAGCCCATGAGACATGTTTATAAAATGAAGCAGTTTTGATCTTGATTAATAGAGTGTAATTTCATTCAAAAGAATGGTGTACTAAGCGTAATCAAAACTTTTATACAACGGTAATTTCTAATTTATAAATAAATTTAAAAAAAAACCAATACATTTATTACTTAGTTGTTCAGATGCACATAACGGAATTTGATTGACACTGTCATTTAAAATACGAATGAATTTATCAAGCAGGTGGCACCTGTCATAATAAATCTAACAATTGACACAACCAAGGGCAGTTTTATTTTCATTAAGAATGAATTTTGTATAAGATGAACAATGATGTTCAGAAATGTTTGGATTTACATCAATAACTAAGCTAACTGTCTTTACATCACCGTTATCCCAAGAGTAGTCAGCGTTCTATTTTTCTGTATTTTGACTACTAGTATATAATATACAACTCATTAGGCAAAATCAAGTTGACATGGCGCATTGGTCTGAAAAATAACAGGAAACCAAACAGTAGTTCTCCAGTTTTCCGTCGCGTACTTCTTTTTCATCAATATAAACGTATTTTGATTTGAAGATATAATTGTTGTGCATACATTTTAAATGGTTATAGAGGCAAATATTTGTCGCATATCATTTATTTATACTGACAACAATATATAAAAAAAAAACCAAAGAGACATACATTTCTAAAAGGTACAAAATGTATGTCAAAAATAGGAAACTGCAGTCAACATTCCATTATAATCTTAATCACTTAACAAATGTTCGTATATTTCAACAAAGAAAACAAAATGACATAACACATAGAAATAATGAAAGACAAGAATACAAACAATAAACATAACCTAATAAAACAATGGCGGGATGTATAAGTACTAAACCACGCAAAAAGGATATAACCAAAAATGAACTAAATAATTCAGTAAAGGTTTATTTCATACAAGGACACTTAAAGAACCTTATAACGATAACAAACGTCACAAGCTAGAATCTATAATTGAATACCATCGTTTATCATATACTTTGCATTAATATGATAGCTTTTTTTTATGTGTAATGAACGAAAGTACACAAACAATAACTCCCCACCGGGCTGATAACCCATATCAGAGGTCTCTCGTGTGCAAGTTACTTTAGGTATTTCTGGTTACTGTTATTGAAAAACGTGTAGGTAGTGATGCTTTTGTTGGACAATTATAGTGTATTAGTTGTATTCATAATTTAACTTCTTTATACAGTTTTTGGCCGTTTTATTTCATTTGTTTATTTGCCTTATACATAAAACAATTGTCGGAAGTATATGATAAAGGTATTAATATATGGTCTTTTCCATATCTCCCCGGGTATCATCCCTCGACCCATATCAGCACCTCGTCTACGTCTCAGGTTGATATGTGGGTATCGGGATGATACCCGAACCGATATGGAAAAGGCCATCTATTAATCTCTACGTATTGTTTGTGAGGTTTATACGGACTGTTATCAACAAGGTCTTGGTATCTTCCGATGAACTTAAAAAAAAAAAAATGAAATAGGACGATATGTTCTTTGACATAACCCTGGTTCGTCAACAACAATAAAACTCAGCTTACCTGCAGAGTATAACAACTGTTTGTTTTGACTAAACTAAATTTTAATAAGACACTATTGCTTAAATGCTTATAATTTGTTCACCTGTATTTCGTCGGCAGATCTAATGGTATAGGCATTCAAGGAATAAACCCTTTGTTCAGAACAGGAACACTTAGCGTGATTTTCCCTTCAAGACATTTTTGAGATAAAACGAATTGAATAATAAAAAATATTAGTCTTTGATGTTTTAATTATTTTTTAATCAAGAATTTGTTTATTTGTTTATTATAATACTGTAGCAATGAGGAAATGTGCAACTCATATTTCTATTATTTTCATAAATACTGGTAATATATAGTTATCAAAGGTACCAGGATTGTAATTTAGTACGCCAGACGCGCGTAACATCTTCTCTTTATAATATTCTTTATATAAATTGGTACTTCAAACGAATTCATCCCTCAGGGGACTTTTTGAAAATTTATACAATAACATTAATCATGACCACACAATTAATAGTAGACATGACATCATAGTACCCTACGCAATCAACTGACCCCCTGGTACGTTATCTCAGGTAGCAAAAACATTGTTTGAAGATTTACCATTTGCTAATTTGGATGGCATACATGTACATGTAAATTTTATGATAGAAATACTGTGGATTTGATTTAATTAGTTATCAAAGGTACCAGGATTATAATTTAGTGCGCCAGACGCGCGTTTCGTCTACACAAGACTCATCAGTGACGCTCATATCAAGATACTTATAAAGTCAAACAAGTACAAAGTTGAAAAGCATCGAGTCCAAAATTCCAAAAAATTGTGCCAAATATGGCTAAGGTAATCTATCTCTGGGATAAGAAAATCCTTAGTTTTTCGAAAAATTCAGTTTTGTATACGGGAAATTTATAATAAAATGACCACATTATTGATATTCATGTCAACACCGAAGTGTTGACTACTTTCGGTGTTGACTACTGGGCTGGTGATACCGTCGGGGACGAAACGTCCACCAGCAGTGGCATCGATCCAGTGGTGTAAATCAAAGGTTCCAGGATTATAACTTAGTACGCCAGACACGCGTTATGTAAGATTACAGATGTGTTTCATAGAGAAGGATTCTGATATATACATTTTAAGGTGGTTCCAACACCTTGACTAATATTAATTTGGCTCGTTTAATTTTCATAAAAATTTGATAAAAGTAAAATCACAAAGTTACTGAACTCAGAAGAAAATTCAATCAGAAAGTCCCTAATCACAAAATGATTACTTTGACCCTTTTACAAAAATATAAAAAAAATCTAAAAATTTGAAACAACCGCTTTATCAGAAACAAAATCATTGGTTATATAGCAGTTTGACAAACACTAATTGTGATCACCGAGTAGCTTAATATCGCATTAACAATAAAACGTAATTAAAACGTTAAAAAAGTCAGGATAAGCTAAGAAAAAAAAGGCAGGACCGAATAGACTGAAAAATAAAAAGGCAGGACAGAGATTACAAATAAAAAAAAGGCAGGACACAATTTTTCATCCTAGCCCCCCATAAAAATCAAATGGTAGCTCCCTTAGTATCGTGGAAAATCATATATAAATCTCAAGTTGCATGAAGTCTACAGCAGTAACATACCGACTGCCCTTTTGTATTGTGTTTACATATCTCAGTTGATACGTTATGCTCGTGCTTGTTTACACTATACGGACATATACAGGAGTGTGTCCCTTACGCAGAAACTGCTCCTACAAAGTTATGAGGAGTAACGATTAAAAATGATACTCCGTAAATTTTTCTTACCCTTCCGGAGCACCTGATTTCACTACCGCTTTTTTGTGGAGCTCGTATTGTTTTTTATTTATTATTTATAACTGTTGATGCAAATGTCCTCTGGTTTTTTTAGTCTTTGTTTACTCCTTGGTTTTGATTTCTTTTTGTCTTATGGACACCATCGCGAATTGGTTGATCCATACGATGTGTCTCTGTCTAAGTACCAAACGTGATTCTCGAATTTGACTGTTTTGCTGAGTGTGATTTCGCATTACTTTAAGACGTGTCCGGGTACTTTGCTTACCAAAATTAATGTGTTTAGATATGATGTTGTATTTGTAATTTTGATCGGATATTGTTAAAAGTAAAAACACAATAATACTGAATAACTCCGAGAAATTCAAAAAGGAAAGTCCAAAATCAAAAGTCCAAACACATCAAACGAATGGATAACAACTGTCATATTCCTGACTTGGTACAGGCATTTTCTAATGTAGAAAATGGTGGATTGAACCTGGTTTTATAGCTAGCCTCTCACTTATATGACAGTCGCATCAAATTCCATTACATTGTCAACGATGTGTAAACAAAACAAACATACTCAAAGAGTAAAAATGTCAAAAATAGGGGTACATCAGTCAACATTATGTTATCATCTTAAATCTGTTGTTGTTTGTAGTTGTTTTAATATTCTAATCGTATATAAAAGTAAAGATAATTAATCACCCAGTTCATTTATAAGATTTTAGTTTGAGGCAACGTATTAAACGTATTTGTTTTATAGTTTTATTTATTAAATCAATACCTACATAGCTAGATAATACAATTAATTATCTGGTTGCAAACACAATTCTATATTAATAAGATTGTAAATGTTGTTTTATACATAAATGCCATAATCACAAAACTGATTTTGAACTAAAACTTTTCGAAAATTATCGTGACGTCATTTTGTAGCGTAGCGTTATTCTGTATTTGACAATGCAAGGATATTTTGTACTGTTTTACGTTCTTTCGTTTTTATGCCCCATTTATGGGCATTATGTTTTCTTGTCTGCGTCCGTTCGTCCGTCCGTTTTTGCGTCCCGTTTCAGGTTAAAGTTTTTGGTCGAGGTAGTTTTGATGAAGTTGAAGTCCGATCAACTTGAAACTTTAATAGTAAAGATGTTCCCTATGATATGATCTTTCTTATTTTAATGCCAAATTAGAGATTATATCCCATTTTCACGGTCTACTGAACATAGGAAATGATAATGCGGATGGGGCATGTCCTGTACTTGGGACACATTCTTGTTTGTTTTTCGTTTATGTTTTTATTCTGTGGTAAGTCACCACTCCGGTGTTGACATGAATATCAATTACATGGTGATTTGTATTTGACTGTTTGTAAAAGTAAAAATTATTCTATTAAAATACTAAGGATTTTCTTACCACAGAAATAGATAACCTTAGCCGTATTTTGCACCACTTTTTAGAATTTGTGGTCACCAATGCTTTTCAACTTTGTACTTGTTTGGCTTTCTTTACTTTTTTGATCTGAGCGTCACTGGTTTCTTTACTTTTTTGATCTGAGCGTCACTGGTGAGTTTAAGTAGACGAAACACACGTATGGTGTATTAAATTATAACACTGGTACCTGTGATAAATAAAGGCAACAGTAGTATACCGCTAATCAAGCTCATAAAACCATGGACAAAAAACAAAATCGGAGTAACAAACTAAAACTGAGGGAAACGCATAAATATAAGAGAACAACGACACAACACTACAATGTAACTAACAAACACAGAAACGGACCAAGCATCAGACAAAATCCCACGAGAATAACAAATATATGAACATCAAAACCAAATACATGAATTTGGGATAGACAAGTACCGTGACACGTCTTATCGCAATGTCAATTTACACTCAAAAATAAGAGAAAACAAACGACGCAACGTTCAATGGTAACACACACAGAAACGAACTATAATATAACAATGGCCATATTCCTGACTTGGTACAGGACATTTTTAAAGGAAAAAATGGTGGGTTGAACCTGTTTTTGTGGCATGCTAAACCTCGTACTTTAATGGCAATGTTAAATATAACATAGAAATGACAACATAATATTACAGGACTACAATACAAATAAATAGGAAAACGTATTAGACAAAGAAACATATGATTAATGAATAACAAAAAGCATCAAATTTAAAATTAATATGCTAAAAACGCGCCTCGTCCACACAAGACTCACCAGTGACGCCCAGATATAAAAGATCGAAAGCGAAAAAAAGTACAAAGTTGTACAGCACTGAAGATCAAAAGTTGAAAAAGGTTGTGTCAAATACGGCTAAGTTTTTATGCTTGGGATAAGAACATCCTTATTATTTAGAACCATTAATGCTATTGCAAACAGTAAATTTTATCAAATGAATATAACATATATACATAATGAAACTGAAGTATTAACTCATTACATAAAACAAACACGAATACATAATGAATGACAAACACAGAATAGACACACCCGACTCAGTCCAGGCCTCAACGCAGTAAATTATGAAAATGACGTCACATACGATGGTGAAAAGGCATTGAAAATTACGTCACATACGATGGTGAAAAGGCATTAAAAATTACGTCACATTTGAATATATGAAATTTCTGAAACAGCAGAAAAATTACGTCACATATGAAAAACTATATCTCAAAAGTAAGATAGAATTAGGATTGATTAAAGATTAAAATAGAACTAAATACTGATATTGCATTTAAACACAATGCATATATACTAATATGAGGCAGGCATTACCTGTGAATGAGGACGAAGTTTGTTTAAATTATTTTTTTTGTAACTTAAATATTTGTTAAAAAAAAGAAACGGAAATACCGTAACGTTTCCGATTTTGGTTCTGTTGTTAGGGATTTTACTAGTGACGTTATTTAAGTTATGACTTCATGTTCAATGTAAACAAAGAAACGCAATGCATCAGGTAACGTTTATTCATACCAAAGACAAAGAATGATTAAAAATGAAATATTGGTATTGTGTTCCTTGAGTTCCCATATTTTACTAGACTAATCAAAGTCTCACGACACCAAGACCGGAAGAAGGAAGTAGATGTATGTGTTCTGCGCAGATCCGGAAATTAAAAAACTCGACAAAAAAATTTGAACTATTTTGAGTTCATTAGTACAATGAAAAATTCATGAAATTTTCCCGATTTTTTTTTGATTTTTTTTTATTGAATTTTCTACTGTAATAGGGGACTTCGTCGGTACTGGCATGAAAATACGGATTTTTTGTGTTATTAAAATTTACTGTTACAAAATGATAGAAATTATTATAAATTAAGGAATGTATCTCCCTCATGCAAAGCTCTGATTCCTTTCAAGGATTTGGCTATAATTTTTGGACCTTTTGGATTATAGCGCTCTTCATCTTTTATATAAGCTTTGGATTTCAAATATTTTGGCCACGAGCATCACTGAAGAGACATGTATTGTCGAAATGCGCATCTGGTGCAAGAAAATTGGTACCGTTAATTTTATTAGCAAGTCGAAATGTCCTATTGTTATGTTTATTTCTGTATTTTTTTGTCCTGAATGTTCTTGCTTTTGTTTGAACAGTAGTCCTGTCATGTAGTGTTGTCGTTTCAAGGTTATATTTAAAATTGCCATAAAAACGCCAGGTTTGGCTGGCCGCATAAGGTTCAACCCACCATTTTTTCTTAAAATGTCATGTACCAAGTCAGGAAAATGGCCATTGTTATAGTTCGTTTCTTTGTGTGTTACAGTTAAGTGTTGTGTTCCTGTTGTGTCGTAGTTCTCATTTCAGTGTCTGAGCAGAAAGTTGATGACCCAGGGGTATGTCAAAGAACGTCTCGTTGATAAATATTCCGTATCAACTTCACACATAATACATGATGTTCTTGATGAATAGATTCTGTGTACTGATGATGTTTATCAACGTGTTTTATTGTTCTTTCATTTTTCTTTGTTCTATTATTGATTTTACTTTCACTGTTGGATTGTTTTATATGATATCCATTTAACGTGGCTCGGTACTTAAACATCCCGTTAATGTGTTTTTATTATCTTTCATTTTTGCTGGTGTGTTTTGTGTATGAGACTTTTGAATTCTTGCATACTTTGGATTTTTTAACCCTGTATGCTAACATTGCCCATGTGAAATTTAAAATTGTTTGTATAAACATTGAACGACAAAAATATGTGACGTATAAAACTTTCTGACGTCAGACGCGCGAAGCATTGTATTTCCTTTTAAAATTTTAACACGATGATGACTGCTGTACCCATAATTGATACGATATTCCCGTGCTTGCATTTCCTATCATGATTTTCTTGATAGAGGGTTACTGCTCACAAGGAAGCTATTTAACCAAGAGTTCCATATGGTGAAGTTGAAATCATCCCTTCGTAAATTTTACGGACGCCATCACGAGTTGGTTGACCGTTATGGAATAACCGTTTCACAAATGATATCGGATATGTTCCTTACGTCGTAACTACAACCCCCTTCCCTTTCATGAATGTGACCTACCGAATTAGACTATTTACCGGATTTGTAATCACATAAGCAACACGACGGGTGCCACATGTGAAGCAGGATCTGCTTACTCTTCCGGAGCACCCGAGATCACCCCTAGTTTTTGGTGGGGTTCGTGTTGTTTATTCTTTAGTTTTCTATGTTGTGTCATGTGTTCTATTGTTTTTCTGTTTGTCTTTTTCATTTTTAGCCATGGCGTTGTCAGTTTGTTTTAGATTTATGAGTTTGACTGTCCCTTTGGTATCTTTCGTCCCTCTTTTATTTATTATGTCTGTTTAGTTCACATCATTGTAAATATAACGGAATTTGATGAAACTGTCGTACAATTGAGAGGTTTAGCGCTATAGAACCAGGTTTAATCCACCATATGACAGTTGTTGTCCATTCGTTTTTGATGTGTTTTGTCGTTTGATTTTCCTCTGAGTTTAGTATTTTTTATGATATTTCTTTTTAATAAATGTGTTTCCCTAAGTTTTAGTTTGTAACCCGGATTAATTTTTTCTTAATTGATTTATGAATTTCGAACAGCGGTATACTTCTGTTGCCTTTATTTTACAATGAAAATTACAATACTTATTAATATGAATTGTCACTAGTAATTTGATAATTAATTGTATTATCTAGCTATGTCGGTTGTTTTTCTTAATCAAACTGTAAACCAAATACATCGTATAAATTAAGTTGACCCAAACTGAAATCTAATAATTGAACTGGATGATTAATTATCTTCACAATAACACACGAAATACATCAGAAAAAAAAAATTTACAACTACAAAACTAAATACATGAATTTTGGATAGAAAAGTACCGAGACACGTCTTATAGCAATGCGAATTAACCCAGGGATACAGTCACAATCGGGAACAAGTCACGTTCGGTAATCAAAAGATTAGACGACGTGATGACAGACCATTAAACACGTAGTAAAAAAGTGCTAAGTTAGTTTGGACAAAGACGCATCGTATAGATCAACTAATTCGTGATGGTGTCCGTTAAATGTTTTCGGAGTGTCATTTTTAATCTGTCCACATAGCCTTGTTGCAGCATTTTCTGCGCTATGCCTTCTTGTGTTTCTTTGTAATTTGTTTTTTTTAGTGATTAAGATAATAACACAATGTTGACTGCTGTACCCCTATTTTTGACATTTTAACCTATTATGTCTGTTTTGTTGACGCATCGTTGTCAATATAGTGCAATTTGATGCGACCGTCATACAAGTGAGAGGTTAAGCTAGCTATAAAACCAGGTTTAATTCACTATTTTCGACAGAAGCAAATGTCTATACCAAGTCAGGAATATGAAAGTTTTTATTCATTCGTTTGATTAGTTTCAGCTTTTGATTTTGACATTTGATTAGGGATTTTCCGTTTTGAATTTTCCTCGGAATTTAGTATTTTTGTGACTTGACTTTTCTCGAATGGCCAATAAACCACTACAATTACACGTTAAAAGTACATCTAGTCCCGACGATTTGATGTTATTGTCTCACCGTTTGCTGTAGTATGTACGATGTGAAGTAGCTGTTGGAAAGTTAGCTACACAATGTTCCATCGTACTGATTGATAGTTAAGACACTGTATATGACCCTTTCTCTTGAACAGTTACATTGTTTGACAAGTATTGATGGAAATAATTGCTCTATATGTCAGAAAAAATAGAAATGTAGTTTAGACCATTATATTGTAAACATTAAAAGGCAGCCATAAAAATACGACTAATAACAAGTCAGAAAGTTGTTAATTAAATCATAGATTTCCCTTCAATCAGCAAATATGCTGTAAAAGTACTGATTCGTATTCGATTCAAAGTACGACCATATTACTTTTTAATTGTTTTTTTTTTAATTTTTAATTGTGTTACTATACCTTGACTTATTAAACTGGGCTTTGCGTAATTCAGTTTTGTTTGACTATAAAAAAAATTGGTCTTGATTGGAACTGACTTCTAATATGAATCATTCAACGTTGGCATATTATCTCAATCTTGTGTGTTATCTTATTAGTCGAGTATCATTGCATCAGCTTCTGCAAACAAATAATGCATACGAGATTTTAATCGTATGATAATTTTATAATTCAAAAGCCACATTCAGAGTTGTTTACGTCTTATTTCTCGTACAGTGGACAACAAGTTTGGAATCTTCTTCCTTGTATAATTTAAAATAAATCAAATAAAATACTAGATTTTAAACAGAACTAGAAATATATGTACTTTAAATCTCTTAGAATAATTGTTTATCGAATTTAAATTGTATTAAATATGTAATTATCATTACAATGGGATTTTTATTGTTTAATTATCAATGTAATTTATTATTGTATTTAGAGAGCCTTACTGAAAATTGAGGTAATCCAAGTGCAATTACTCTGTTAATATTATTATTGATAAAGAAAAGAGAACGACAACACGTATCAACTACTGTTATTGTAATATCGAATGAATAGGAACAGGAACACATTAGAAAATTATAGATTTAAATAATTCGAAATATTTTTTAACCCATTTCTCTGACGTCAGTCTATTGTTCTAACGGTGGATTATTTTTCAAGAATCCACTGACCACCATGTTAACTTAAGATAACTTATATCATGACTTTTAACGTACGATATTTTGTCCTCTCAAAAACGAGTGACTCTTATAGGTTCGAACTCGCGCGTATTTTCGACAGTTAGGTCTGTAGTCTATGCATGATACCACTAGACCACGCGTACCGATATAAATAGTTATTTAAATATCACTCTTATAGCGTATATCTGTCAATGCATGTCAATAAACTGTATTTCTGTCTTTTTGTTATCTAATGAAATACATAAACACTATAAAATCAAGGAACTGTAGATATTACTTACTAGTACAATTCCTTGGTAAAATAAACATCCATGTACACATTACACTTATCCCTTTTAAGGTACAAGGCCTTTCCCTTTTCATCATCTTTTGTTTTTATGATTATAATGATATCATACTATGATCACTTAATATGTGTTTGATTATAAATGGTCCAAATATACATCATCATTTAACTGACTCTTATGTGAATAAAGTGTGATTAAATATGACTGTAAAACTATTTCTTTGACTGTGAAACCAGAAGCAAAATCGTCAAATTTAGAGTAAAAATGAAATATAGATACCTCTAAGATTAAAAACAATATTTTGGTAGAGAAAAAACATTACAAAAAAATCATTCCGGGTACTGGGCTTGAACTTGGCACTGTTAATATCACAGTTTTTTTCTTTCGGTGCCAGCGACTAGACGATCACGGCTATGAACAGCTTACTTCAAACAATGCAAAATTGACATAATTATATATTGTACATTTGAAGCAAAAACAATTCTGCTTGGGTTTTAGGATGCGTACCACAAATAATACTAGTTCATTAACTTATTGACGATGGATGACAAATGCAATAACGTTAAAAAAAAAATCAAAACAAAATGAAAGGGAACCAGTTTAAACAAAACGTATATATAATATTTCAATTATGACCAATCATAGTATCTATTGTACCAACAACCGGTGAAGTGGTGTTAATGTGAATGTTACACTTCATTTAGTTTTAAAATGTTTATAGAATGTGTGTTTTTTTTTCATATCTTTATTATTGAACGTGTGTTCTAAATTCAATAAATCAAATAAAGTGGTATTATCATATATATGTGGTGGTGTTTAACGACCTTGACTGGCCTTGCTTAATACTATATATGTAAATATTAAAGGGTTCTAATGTTGGTAATTAAAAAGTTTTAACTTTCCAATTTTTTTTTTTTAAATCCATATATTAGTTATATGTCTTTTTGAATGAATTATAAATACTAAAATCTAATCAATATATATTATTTGTAAACATTCAGCATTGAATGAATTAATCATTTACAAATACAATATCTGGTAACAAAAAGGGAAGATAACTACACATTTAAGTTAAATTGAACTTATATTAAGTTAAATATAAATGTGAACCGTGTGGATCTAGTCAGTTCCAGCTATTAGACAATAAAAAAGACAAAATACGGAATTATTTTCATGAAATTCAGTTGATTCATTGTCAGATCATGAAACAGATAGTCGTTTTACTAGGAATGGGTTAAGCTAGAGAATTGATAAGAAGTAGTGGATTCGAAAACGATAATCAACTCGCGACTAAAGTCGCTCGTTGATTATCGTTTACGAATCCACTACTTCTTATCAATTCTCTAATACAGAAACAAGTAGACAAAAATACCGAACTCAAAGTCCTTTTGTAAATCTAAAGATCAAACGATTTGAAAATAACTGTAACGTTCATGACTTGGTACAGACATTTATTTGTAACGTTCGGAGGACGTTTTTTTCAACAGACTGTCGGCTTCCCAATGGGAACAAACTGTGCCCCTCTACTTGCCGACTTGTTTCTGTAGTAGAGAATTGATAAGAAGTAGTGGATTCGTAAACGATAATCAACGAGCGACTTTAGTCGCGAGTTGATTATCGTTTTCGAATCCACTACTTCTTATCAATTCTCTAGCTTAACCCATTTCTAGTAAAACGACTATCTGTTTCATGATCTGACAATGAATCAACGGAATTTCATGAACATAATTTCGTATTTTGTCTTTTTTATTCTCTGATAGCTGGAAATGATTAGATCCACACGGTTCACATTTTTATATAACTTAATATAAGTTAAATTTAACTTAAATGTGTTGTTATCTTCCCTTATTATTACCAGATTTTATATTTGTAAATAATTATTTCATTCTATGTTTAAGCATTACAAATTATCTATATTGATTAGATTTTAGTATTTATAATTCATTCAAAAAGACATATAATTAATATACGTAATTTTTTAAATCTTTTTTAACATTTAGAAACCTTTAATATTTACATATATAGTTTTTAGCAACCGAATGAGCAGTTAATGTCGTCAATATCTCCCAATTGATTAGGTTTACAACACACATTAAAAATGACTTAAACATTTTAAATCTTATTGAAGTGAAAATGTCACAGTAACATCACTTCTCTAGAAACCAGTTGATGATAAGATAGATACAAGTTATTAGTCTTATTTAAAAAATTATATATAAATTTTGTGTAAAATGGTTCCCTTTCATTATCTTGATTATTGTAACATTATTTCATTTGGCATCCATCGACAATCAGTTAATGAACTAGTATTATTTGTGGTACTCATTCTGAAACCCAAGCAGACTTGCTCTTATTACAAATGTACAATATATAAGGTATTCAATTTTGCAGAGTATCATGTAAGCTGTTCATAGCCGTGATCGTCTAGTCGTTGGCATGGTAAAAAAAAATTGTGATATCAACAGTGCCAAGTTCAAGCCTAGTATCCTGAATGATTTTTTTTGCAATATTTTTCTCTACTAAAAAGTAAAATCACAAAAATACTGAACTCAGAGAAATCAATTCGGAAAGTCCATAATATTGTTTTTAATCTTAGGGGTATCTTTATTTCATTTTTACTATAAAGTTGACGATTTTGTATCTAGTTTTGCCGCCAAAGAAGTAGTTTTATAGTCAAAACTTATCACTCTTTATTAAAATTAGAGTCAGTAAGATGTTGATTTATATAATCAAACAAAGAAAAACTAAGTGATCATGGTATGATATCATTTTAATACTAAAACCAAAATTAAGCATTTGCCATGATCAAAAGGGAAAGGCCTTGTACATTAAAAGTCATAAGTGTAATGTGTACATGTATGTTTATTTTATTAAGGAATTGTACTAATAAGTAATATTTACAATTCATTGATTTAAAAATCACCTGTGTAGATATTTTATTAGATAACAAAAAGACTGAAATTCAGTATATTGACATGCATTGACAGATATACGATATAAGAGTGATATTTAATTAGTAATTTATATCGGCACTCGTGGTCTAGTGGTATCATGCATAGACTACAGACTTTACTGACGAAAATACGCGCGAGTTCGAATCTTTCATTAGTCACTCGTTTTTGAGAATATCACATGCCGTAAGTTAAAAGTTTAAAGTTATGATATAAGTTATCTTAAGTTAACATGGTGGCCAGTGGATTCTTGAAAAATAATCCACTGTTAGAACAATAGACTGACGTCAGAGAAATGGGTTAATTATTATGAGGCTGACTTCATGCAGGAACTTCTAAGGAAGAAAGATAAGAAGTTAGCAATATCCTTTAACTCTACTTTCCGCTATATAGATGACGTTCTTTCACTAAACAATTCAAAATTTGGTGACTATGTGGAACGCATCTATCCCATCGAATTGGAGATAAAGGATACTACAGATACAGTTAAGTCGGCTTCATATCTTGACTTACATCTTTGACAATGAGGGTCGGTTGAAAACAAAACTTTACGACAAAAGAGATGATTTCAGCTTTCCAATTGTGAACTTTCCATTTCTAAGTAGCAACATTCCAGCAGCACCTGCATACGGGGTATATATCTCCCAATTGATACGATATTCCCGTGCTTGCATTTCCTATCATGATTTTCTTGCTAGAGGGTTACTGCTCACAAGGAAGCTATCAAACCAAGAGTTCCAAATGGTGAAGTTGAAATCATCCCTTCGTAAATTTTACGGGCGCCATTACGAGTTGGTTGACCGTTATGGAATAACCGTTTCACAAAAAATATCGGATATGTTCCTTACGTCGTAACTACAACCCCCTTCCCTTTCATGAATGTGACCTACTAAATTAGACTATTTACCGGATTTGTAATCACATAAGCAACACGACGAGCAGGATCTGCTTACCCTTCCGGAGCAACTGAGATCACCCCTAGTTTTTGGTGGGGTTCGTGTTGTTTATTCTTTACGTTTTCTATGTTGTGTCATGTGTACTGTTTTTCTGTTTGTCTTTTTCATTTTTAGACATGGCGTTGTCAGTTTGTTTTAGATTTATGAGTTTGACTGTCCCTTTGGTATCTTTCGTCCCTCTTTTAAGACTTACTCGTAGTGTTGATGACCTTGAAATTGATTGCTAGACTCTTTTATTTGTATTGGTGTTTTTTAATAATTGGGGGACCTCAATGTAAAACTGCTTCTTTAAACCTCAGCCAAAAAAAAAATAATTGGTCTCCACTCAATATGTCCCTATAAATCCTTCTCTGTCGACATTAAGTTGAGACACAGTCTACCACCATGCACTTTTTTAATTAACATCCAAAGCGCATATTATATGTTCTTGAGAATAAAATTGAGAATGGAAATGGGGAATGTGCCAAAGAGACAACAACCCCACCATAGAAAAAAACAACAGCAGAAGGTCACCAACAGGTCTTCAATGTAGCGAAAAATTCCCGCTCCCGGAGGCGTCCTTCAGCTGGCCCCTAAACAAATATATACTAGTTTAGTGATAATGAACGCCATACTAATTTCCAAATTGTACACAAGAAACTAAAATTAAAATAATACAAGACTAACTGACTTGGGACAGGGGCAAAAATGCGGCGGGGTTAAACATGTTTGTGAGATCTCAACCCTCCCCTATACCTCTAAACAATGTAGAAAAGTAAACGCATAACAATACGCACATTAAAATTCAGTTCAAAAGAAGTCCGAGTCTGATGTCATTTATCTTACCTCCTATACATTTCAAGGAATATGATTGGTTAAAAGCGTCCGCGTGGAGACCATGTATATTCATTAGGTAGGTAGGGAGGCGAGGCTAATTTCCATACACGGTTAGTAGTGGAGTTACGACTTTGAAACTATTTGATTATCTACATGGATTAAAAGTTCTGTTTAATGTTATATCTAGGTTGTTGATACTAAATTGTTATTGTTGACATTAATTATTTCTGTGCAGACCAATAGTACGTTATTAAAATTAAACACTTGAACACTGTAACATAAAATAACAAGATGTGTTACGATTGCAAATGAGACAAGTATTTTATAGTCTAAATTCAACAAATAAAGATAAAATGAGATAGTCGTTAAGATAAATTCGTTACATAGTGTTCGCTTTAACCCCATATGGAATTTACTGACCCCGTATTTATCGTACTAGGTCACCAACACACTATGTAACTAGTAATTCACAAACAAAATTATTGTGTCATATATATTTGATCAGTGTATGTAAATTTGAATTCTATATTCTGTTTGAAATACGTGAAAACCAACGGTATAATCTTTATTTAAAACGAGAAACACTTATGCACAACATCAGCAAACGACAACTACTGAACATCAGATTCTTGACTTAGGACAGGTGTAAACAGTTGCAGCGGGTTTAAACATTTTACTAGTTACAAACCTTCACCCTTCTGAAACCAGAGTATAATATAAAAAAGAAGATGTGGTATGATTGCCAATGAGACAACTATCCACAAAAGACCAAAATGACACAGACATTAACAATTATAGGTCACCGTACGGCCTTCAACAATGAGCAAAGCACATACTGCATAGTCGGCTATAAAAGGCTCCGATAAGACAATGTAAAACAATTCAAACGAGAAAACTAATACCACAACTTAGAAGGTCTCACTATAACATATCAATTGAATTGGCTTAACTCAATCAAACATATGTACGAATCAACGCCCTGCAGATTAACTACACGACAGTACTTGAAAAGTCATTTCAATAACTTTACAACATGCGGTGCTTTACATTTGAAGGAAGATATTTTATCTCATGACGTGTCAGTGAAGATTGAATTTATCACATTTAACCTTGGTGCTACTCCCTCCAAATATTACAAGGATGTGTTCAAAGAGTACTAAAGCATGTAGGAGAATGAGTTTTATAACTAGCTTGATTTTATTACAATATAAAAGAATCGACTTGATTCGCTTAAATTAAAACAAAAACCAAAGTTAACATAGAAGTCAACTATAAGCCCAAATGCTATACCACATGTTGTCCAATGGTGGTGATACGCCGACACTTTATCTACATCTTTAATTTATTTTTGTTCCAGGATATTTAACTTTAAATATTAAAAAAAAAGATTTGTTGATTTTCAGTACAAAGGTCCCAGTCATAAGTTGAATATGTTATAGTATAATTAGACGTCAGAACTACAAAATTAAAATAAGAAAATTTAGAAGAAATAAACGAATGAAAACGAGTAGAACTAGCAAGATTATTATCATAAATCTTAAACTGTAGAAATAATGGAAAATAAAATTGAGAATGGAAATGGGGAATGTGTCAAATAAACTCATCATAGATACAAGGACTAAATTTTGTATATACGCCAGACGCGCGTTTCGTCTACAAAAGCCTCATCAGTGACGCTCTAATCCAAAAAAGTTAAAAACGCCAAATAAAGTACGAAGTTGAAGAGCATCAAAGACCAAAATTTCTAAAAGATATGCCAAATACAGCTAAGGTAATCTATGCCTGAGGTAGAAAAGCCTTTGTTTTACAAAAATTCAAAATTTTGTAAACAGTTAATTTATAAATATAACCATATCAATAATATTTCATGTCAGCCTAAAATGTGCTGACTACTGGGCTGGTGATACCCACGGGGAAATAACTATTCATCAGCAAAGCGACAACAACCCGACCATAGAGCAGACAACAGCCGAAAGTATTCTTGTTAACCATTATTTTAGAAGAAATCACTAGTCACAATCGATCACTTATAGTAATTAAACATTATCTACAAAACAGCAACATGTATTGGTAGGTCATCTTAGAAGTTCATAATTTAATTTTCTTTCATTCGGTAAGCAATCTATAATGTTTAACTTCTCACTATCCCGTATTAGTTTTTATTTATTACAAATATAAGAACATTGGATAAATACAACTTGCACGGCAATGCGCCTATTGTTTTATCTAATTAAATACGTGAAGCGATCATCAATAAAAACCAACAACGAAACTGATTAGTTCTGATTCGTCATTGGTTTCTGGATACCGTTTATAATTCATTAAATATAAATATATGGACGAACAGGAACTCCACAGAATATTCAATAATGGATGAAAACAAACACCAACATTTCTAACAATTAATATTTAAACATTATCAGATGTAGAATAGATCTGAAGACTGAACAACAATGGATAATAATTCAACTGCAAATTATACGGCTAAAAATTTGAGTTCAGAAATAAATTGGTGTTACAATAACTGTAAACTTCAACCATGTGAAGGTGTGGTGCAGGAAGTTTGTAGAAAAGTAATCGCCGACTATATTTTTCCATCTTTGAGTGAATGGTTTTTTATTGTGATAAATTTGGTACTGTTCACGAGTGGACTTGTAGGAAATGCTTTAGTTTGCTTTGTAATATGGCGTAGTCTGCAGATGCACACAGTGGTTAATACTTTTATATTTAACTTGGCCTTTTCTGACTTTTTGGTGATCCTGTTCTGTCTTCCTGCTACCCTGTTACAAGATGTGACAGAAACATGGTACCTTGGAGATACAATGTGTAAAATCATACCGTTTATACAGGTAAGAACTACTCTACACAATCGTATCATTTTGATATTCGGCTAAAACTAGCAAAATTAAGGTAAAACGTAACATTTTGATATTCAGCTAAAACTAGCAAAATCGAAATAAAACGTATCATTTTGATGTTCGGCTAACACTAGCAAAATCAAAATAAAACGAACATTCTTGGTACTTTTTTTATATTTGTAATGTATTCTTTATTTCTCAAATCTTTTAACTTCAGAAAGCAACCCTCCACCACTTTTTTTTGTTATAACCTGTGCGCTAGAACGCGTCTAACGCGCTGGTTACAGGGCATGCGATTTGGTGTCACGATATCTCAGTAGCATGGGTTCGAATCCCGGTGAGGAGGGAAGAACAAAAATTTGCGAAAGCAAATTTACAGATCTAACATTGTTGGGTTGATATTTAGACGAGTTGTATATATATATATACAAAAAATGTTAACTACTAACATAAATGAATTACTGGATTAGCATTATCTTAATCATGTGCGTCAATTTGTTTGAATAATTAAGTTTGGATTGCATATATGAACAGTAAAAGCATTAACATGAGATGTTGTGACATGAACTCTTTTAGCTCACAAATGTAGTTTGTTAATGATTGCTAAAATGTGTCATTTACTTTTATAAACGACATGCAGTAAGATGACTAGCAACAAACATTACTCTAATCCAAATAGAAATAGAAAACACTTGACACATTTACCCAAAGGTCGTTAAAAGGACGATTAAAAGTTAATAAGAAAACCGGTAAACAGCAGTAATTATTACAAATACCAACACCGTTCTCATATAATGTTACCATTTTTCTCTCAGTATAACAAACGAAGAGCAAAATCCTTCTGTTTTGATGATACTTATGTATATCAGGAATCGGAAAAGTCTACAAGTGAATCTTGATTTTCAAGATTATACATGCAATAAAGGTAATACTGTTAACTTATAGCGGACCAAACTTCTTATCACTTTTCGCGATACATAAGAGTAAGATGTAAATGTATTTATATTGCATCTAGTTCTGTTTATTTCCGAAATATAGTAACACAGCTGTATTTTGTGCAGTGTCGATTTCATCATGGAAAACTTTCTCCACAATCAGGGGTTCATTAAGGGATTAACTTAGTTTGACATTTGTGTTACGATTTAAAAAGCTATCAATAAATTAGTTTGAGTTGCAGTATAAAAACAATATTAGGTAAATGTCATAAAAATATAAACTTTTTTGTATTCGGTAGAACCTCTCCCTTCCCCAGTTTTTCAGCATCATACAAAAAAGTTTATATTTTTCTGACATTGACCTAATATTGTATATTTACACGTATATATGTAAAATAATATAGTTAAGCAGATCCTTTTTCAGTAAATCCATTGCATGGCTGAAGGTGTTATACAGATACCTACCGAATACAAGTCTTATTTAAAATAATATGACTTAACCCTTCTCAAAACCAAATCAGCAAGTAGTAGGTTTTCATACAAATCTGTGCAAGCGCCCAACAGACCTTGCATTACGGTTGTATGAGCAGATTTTATGTCGGATTGTTGGACACATTGACCCCCTGTCAGGTTAAGACACATTTGGATTTGGCAGTTTTGTTATGCCCTTTGATAATCTGAAAGTTGTTATATTTGTAAATGACAGCACCGCTTTACCAAGTCAGTTACCTAGTATTTATTAAAATGTGTCGTGAAAAAATAAACGTTAATCTCGTGATTTGCTTATTTGTCATTGACAGTTCAAGAGTTATGATATGAACAGAGGTTTTACTTGTTCCCCTTATTGCATGTTATTGTATTCTAACTACATGAATTAGGAAAAAAAGTTAATGGATTTTGCAGGTCAACAGTAAGAACAATTCATAACATCTTCTTGATTTAACCAGCTGTTTTTACTCGATAAATGTTTATTGTTTTCTGTGATGCTTGCATTCTAATGTTTGAGCGGTGACTAAATACCTCTTAATTTCTTTTCAATAAAAAATGCAACGCGCGAGAAAACTAATCATAATAAACTTCCATTACAAAGGCATGATAATATTATAGTTGGCAGTCATTACACTTCTATCTACATCAGCCTACAGAAGTATTTTATATAATTGAAATAGGTAAGAATAAAAATATCCTTAATTAATACTGCAGTTTGTTTAATATGTTTACCTCATATCTAGATTTTAATAACAGCTTTTCGGGCTAAATACATTGTTATTTGTCTGTCAATATTTTGCCCCAAAACTGTTGCAATTCAATGAAGACGTTAAAATTGTCTTTTTGATATTAAAATTTGGTTTTGTTGAAATTACATCCAAACCAGTATCAATTTTTTCATCTTAATTACTCAGAAACGGCTTCCAGTACTACTTTAACTTTCTCATTATTACGTTTGAATTGCCGTTATATGAACGTTCAGGGTTCAGTTAATCAATTATTGTGGTAAATATAAGCTCTGGTATGTAGATCTTAACTATAAAATCTCAATGATTGGCTATGGTGTAAAAATGTGGTCACCATAAAGGGGGACGAAAGATACCAGAGGGACAGTCAAACTCATAAATCGAAAATAAAACTGACAACGCCTGGTTAAAGATGAAAGAAGATAAACAATAGAACACATGACACAAAAAAGGGTCCTGCCCGACAGTAAGACTCAAGTCAAAAGAGTGCCATTCCCTTTTCCTTTGATAGTTTTTTGTCTTTCCACATCCATCTTATTAAATATGCAGCAATAGTTTTTCTTGTCCTCAATTTATGTTAATCAAACACTTGCATGTTCTACTGACATGAGTAATAACATGTTCGTGTTGCTTAGTCTTTTGTTTTCTATGGTGTGTATTGTTGACTATTATGTGTCTGTTTGTCTTTTTCCTTTTAAGCCATGGCGTTGTCAGTTTATCTTCGATCTATGAGTTTGACTGTCCTTCTGGTATCTTTTGCCCCTCTTTTACTTAAATTGTTCGTTTGTACATTTATAAGTGATTAGGAAACTAAGCTTTCAACTCCTTCAGTCAATGTACACCTTATTGAAGTTTTGTTATCATTTTTAGGTCCTTCTTGCTTTATAGTTTTTCAGCTGTTTCGGTTCTTAAACATCCTTGGCTTACACATGTTTTGCTCGGATTATCCTAATGAGGTAAATCAAGACAAGAGCTTCGGACGCATAAAATAACATAGTGTTGTTTTCTTTTTTTCTCTCAAACATTTACTATTGAAACAGACTTCCTTAAAGTGTTTTGTTTATTTTAAATATATGCTGTTGTTCATAATTAAACACTAGGTTTCCACAAATACTGCACAGCCTAGTGTTTAATCAAAACAACTATAGAAGAACAAACGTTGCAACCAAGCAACTTCATACTTGACTCCCATTTAGAAATTGAAAATGCAGGGCGGTTGAGAACACAACTTCACGACAAAAGAGTTGATTGCAGCTTACAACTCAGGTGATATGATATTCCAGGTTTTGTATTTTCTATTAAGTTTTTCTGGATAGAGAGCTGCAACTAACAAGGAAGCTATTAAACTGGGAATTACAAGTGGTAAAGTTGAAATTATCCCTTTATGAAAGTTTACGGATTCCATCACCTGTTGACTGACCGTTAAGTTTCACAGATGACGCCGAAAATGCTCCAATTGTAACTAAATTTTCGTCCTCTTTTAAATCAAATGTAACTTACCGAATAAGACTTATTATCGGATTTGTTCTTACGAGTAACACAACGGGTGCAACTTGTGGAACAGTTAACTGACACTTTTTAATGACTTGAGACCAACCCCGGTTGATGATGGGGGTCGTGTTGCTATATGTCTAGGTTTTTCATGTTGTGTTTCGAATTCTGTTATTGGTTTGGCAAAATTGATACAGTCTATTTTCCTCCCACACATTAGTTCAATAGCAGTACATTTCTGGATAAAATTTGGATGATATAAATGTTTTTCAAATTTAAATTGTATATGTACACCCCTTGATTTTTTTTTGTGTGTGTCCCTTTTGAGCATATTGTTCCTAAAATGATTAATTATTATCTTCAGTTTTCAAATGAGTGGGTTTGCACGTTCCTGATGATGGGAAATCCTAAAAAGTGTTCAGACACGAAAACAAATTTTCATTTTTTATTCCCTCGACACCATGCAAGATACAACTGGTTTTGAATCACATCGGTCCGGTCTTATTTCAACAGATTAGTATTTTGATACACTTTAAAAAGGAACGCCAACTTGGTGCTATGTTTTAATCTTTATTTAATTTTTTTAAATTATAAATAATTACTTGTAGAAATGTACTTGAATTATTTATACGATGGAGAATGATAATATAAATAAATGGAACACAGGTCATTTGGTCAATTATGTCATCGAAATACACAACAAAATAGTAAATCTTTCAAAAAACAAATCTCGATTAAGAAGTAGTTCGATGAACTGGATCCTTTTAATGCATTTAGATGATTTAATGCTGTATCCAACCTCTGACAGACTAAAGTTCAAATGAAGTATGGTATTAAACATGGAAATAATCTTTGTTGGTTAATTGAAATTAATGGGAGTGGTTATTGCAACGGGAGTATTCGGTATCAACAATTTACTCAGTAACAGATTTTACATGAAATTTGGCTCTTGGTTGGTGCATTCTGTTAAATGTCAATGAGTTGGTGAAAATATATAAAACTTATTGAGCTATAACATACATTTTATATCTGAGGCTAAGGTTTTAAGTATGAACAACAGCATGCATGTATTCATTCGAGTGCTGTGGATCTACTTTTCTTCTTAATATTCCCGTTTGATGGAATATTTAAACGATACATAGCATTTCATCAACGGACGCAACGGGTTATGTTTTAGGGACAACAAAAAATCAATGAAAGATAAAAAAAAACTTAACTCAAATAGTTTTGGGGTGGGGGTCAAAACTGCTGCAAGTTTTGTTTAATTGACATCAATTTTATATATATCCTTATTGGTCAATCATTTTTTTCACAAATTAATGTAAGGGGGGTAGTGAAAAAACAATATAAAAGTTTTTTTTTTTTATCTTACATTTAACTTGTCGGGGTGGTGTCGTCCCTTAATTACAAAATTACATCTTAATTGTTTATAACAAATTCAAATGTTACATATGTATTATATTTTAATGGTTTGCAAGAATTCCATTGCTAGGCGATTATTTATTCCCATGGAATAGTAGCGTTACTTAGAAACTATCATTATACATGTATCTGTATTCATCTGGAGATTGTAATGAAACATGAAAGTAAACCCGGTTGTATTGTTCTGATGACTTTTCATCGTGAGGTTATTGTAAACAGAATAGAGTAGTCTGTAAAAGATATGTATATTATCTATAAACACTCCTATATTGAAGACATTTGCTGAGTTTTGAAACTCATTTGTAATATAAAAGCATATATCTCCGTGATTAATGCATTGGCACGTACTGTTGTAAACAGTAATTTCTAAAGTACCCTGTCTGGTTGAAAATTCTACCAAGCAATAAACAGTTCATTGCATACTGAATCCCAAAATATTTGTTTTGCTTGGTACGTTTCAAAATCTGTAAGTAAGCTTCCTTTAAGAATTAGGTGACCTTTTTATACTAAAAAAGGATTAGGTTTATCAATGATGGTATAAAATGCTCTATTCTAACCAATCAAATATGTTTGTTGGGTACACCTAGATCTAACAACGGTAGTTGGGTTTATTGTGAATTCAGGAAAGGTATTGTTTCAATTGGTTGAAAAATGTACCGATTGATAGTACATGATATCCCAAATGCTGCACATTTTGTTGTGGGGTTATTTTGTAAAGAAAATATGTACTTCCATTTAGACAGAAGTGACCGATGGTGAGTAACGGCTTGATTTTGAAAACGTTTTACATGATATATTTCCTAACTATAAGGTTTCTGAGTGCATCCTATAATTGGTTCACGATGGAACGGTTACTGTAGCCATGACCGTTTGACTTTTGTGAAGTTGTGTTGTCAAAAGACAGAATGCTGAATGTTGCAGGTCTCGACGACTCACAGTTTTCGAATTAACGTGTGACGGACTTTGATACTTCAACACTTCTCTCCAATAACGATGGGTCAAATAATAAAAAAAGTTAATCAAGTACCGCCATGGGCCAAATGATTCTTTTTTTATCCGTTACATTTTCTGTGTATAAACAATAAGAAAAGCTTAAGGGCTGATAGTTCGAAAGAAAAGGGAAAGATACTTCGGTCTGTCAGAGTATATTTCAAATAGATCATGTCTATCCGATACTTTACACCAAAACTGATTTTGATATATAACGTATTTTATTCTTCAAGTGTTTGAAAAATAAACAATAACACTCACAAGAAACACTGGAAAGGTTTCCCGTTGATAATTCGACATTACTTAACCGTTACACAACCTTAACGAAATAAACCTCAATCTGTCAGCTCAATCCGAAGTGAGAGCCTATGAAATACAAAAATGAGGTTATATTCCATTCATGTATAAAAATCAGTCAATTAGCTAATTTAAACATTCAAATACATTAAATGCATTTCAACACATTTAGACTCAATTTCAGCGAGAGATATAAAATTTAGAAATAAGATCTTGGTTAATGAATAGGTTGACGTCATAGTTAGCTTGGTTTTACACTTTCCATTTCATCTCCCACTATTACGTTGTCCATTCCAATTAAACAGATATTCCTATTGAGGCTGTAGTATCGTTGTTGTAACATATTACATAATGCCGTTTCCAATCGAATTTGTAGCGATTATCCCCCTTTTCAATCCGATTTGTATATTTTGTATCGTCAAAAAAGACCAAATCTATCCCAACAACGGCCAGATTCAACTGATTATGATCCGACAGAGATCAGACATTGACCAGCCTAAGAACCAAAGCATACGCAAGATATACGTTAGAAAACTCTCGCCATATTCGTGATTATCAGGTACCGTCGGAAAGCAATCATACCACGCGTTAAGCTGGGGTAACACATTCACGATTTTTACTTCCGTCCTTGTTGGGAGCATTTCCGATAAAAAATGTTAAAAGTCTGAACAAGATCTTGTTATTCATGGCTGGAAATGCAAACCTTTCTTGAAATTTGTTAAAACATTTATTTAACCACGACAACAATCAAATATTGTTCAGGAAGCGTCCAAATTCGGCCGTTTCCATCCGAACTTCTCCCGATGCGACGACAGACATCAGACAGTGACTAGACAGTGAACTGACGCTGACAGAAGATATCCGTTAGAAAACTGTCTCCATATTTGGGATGATCAGGTACTGTCAGAACGCAATCATATCACAGTCTGCTGTACCGCATTGCAAACGGCTTTGTCTGGACTCAGTCGAATCGTGTTCTGTAACCGTCGGGACTTGGACGAGGGTATTATTTCCGAATTTCGTATAAAAAACGGGACTGTGCATTCGGGATTCAATCTGGACTCAATCGGAAAAAACAGCAATGAAAACTCTCCAGATCATACCCGTTCGACAGGACACAGTCCAGAAAACACAGAACATTGTAACGATTTTGATCCGATACAACAGAATCTATCACGACATAATATCGATTGTAATCCGACTAGACAAAATTGGATGAGTTTTCCCGAATGTTTCGGGACGCACTTAACTGTCGGGGGTGCTTGGCCAACTTCTCCGATCCGTAGGAATCTGTTACGAACGTTTACTACAGCGTTCAGTCAATAATAGGACATTCCAGATCATTGAGGATAGTAATCCGACTTTTTAACTTTTCGTGTCTTAGCGCTGTCTGGTCTCAAACGGGAGCAATAATCGGCACTGTGCGAACCCCGCATTACAAAAGTTTTTTTTTTCTGGACAAAATTGTATTGTGTTCTGTAATTGTCGGGTTTCTGACGTGGGTATCATTGCAGAATTTCTTATTAATAACGTAACTGTTCCGGAACGGTTTCGATAAAGACGGTGTTCATTAGAAAGATATAGTGCAATCTGGAATCAATCGGCAGAATACAAATTGTTCTAGTTCGTTCCCGTTCTACAGGACACAATTCAGAAAACACAGAACATTGCTACGATTTTGATCCGATATAGCAGAGAATCTGTCACGACATAGCCGATTTGGTAAGTTCCCCGAATTTTACGGAACGCACCTACATGTAACTGTCGGAGTGTTTGATCTAGCTCTCCGGACCACTCTCGATCCATAGGAATTCTGGCTTTTAATCTATTAAATCTAGACATTATCATTTCTCAATATATATTTTCAAGTTCCAATAAAAAAGAAACTATTAATAAAGAGATCACTTTGAAGTCCTTTATCTCAACCGAAGGGTATAACACCATTACATTAACGGTACCAATTTTATTGCATTAGATGCGGAATTGTTTAATTAATCTCTGCTCAGTGATGCTCGGTGCCAATATAGAGAAACATTTTTAGTATTTAATGCTTGTTTACATTAATGTACATGTATGTTATTATTTTGTTTTATAACGATGAATTGAATTATTACGATTTCTTACTCTTGTTTGAATAAGATTCTCAGTTTTCCATAGATATTTCAACTGCTGTCTCGGATAATTGTTTTTATCTTGATTACCTAATTATGTTTATACCAAAAAGTAAAATAACAAAAATACCGAACTCACAGGAAGATTCTAAACGGACGGTCCCTACGCAAACGGTAAAATCAAAAGCTCAAACACACCACCAAAACGAACGGACAACAACTGTTATACTCCTGACTTGGTTCAGGCATCCTGTTATGTACCAATAATCTATATTTCAAAAGTTAGACCATCGTGTATTATTTGTGAAGTTGATACGGAATATACAAATGAAATGGCAATGCAGAACAGAAACTCTTATCAGATAAAAGCTATAATGGGCTTCTTTTAAAGAGTATCTAAGAAATATTCTTGATCCAGTTTGAATAAAATTTCTTTTTTAAAAACAACACACTTCACTGACAAACTAATATTATTGGTTTAATAATGGTTTATTTGAAACAATAACGAAAAGTAAAATGAAACAATACGGATTTTTTTTATGTGATTTGCTAAAACATAGATTTTCAGTTCAGTGATATTTAGAAAGAACTGTTAATTAAGTAAGATAAATTGAAGAAACATATTAAATAACTAAAATCCGACCTTATTTTGATTGAATAATAAAAACCTTTTTGTAAACAATATTTTGTAGATGAATATCATTTTTCTACTGTGATCAGAGAACTTTAAACCTTTGCTCAATACAATCAATTTAACTAATTGATGTCCGCTCTATAGCTTAAAGATATATAAACACGAGGTAATGAGTAACCTGAAGTTCATATAAAAGTTACTTAATACTAAACATTGATTAAATCGGAAGCATTTGTTTCATTCAGTAATTAACCTACAATTTCAGACAAAATGAGAATTAAATATCTTGAAACAACGCTTACAACTACTGAATTCTTTTTTAAAAGCCTATTAAGGGTAATTGTTCAATCTCACTCACCAATACTGTTTGAGCGTCATTGACCTGTATTCTGTAGACCAACACACTCCAGATACCAGACTTTTAATGTTGTACGCCAAACGACGCCCCTTTTGTCTAACACAAGTCAGCCTTGATTCTCTTATAAAAAGGTTGCAAGGCTAAAAACCACGCACGAAGTTGAAAAGCACTGATGTCCTACAGTTTCGAAAGGTTTTGCTTAATACAGATACGTTAATTTGGGTATAATTCTGGAGTAGAAAATCCTACGATTGTCGGACAACTTTCAGTTTTAGAAACATTTAATTTATAAATATGACCATATCAATGAAAATTCATCTCAACAGGCACTGCTAACATGCAGAATTATAAGCCCGGCATCTTCAGCTAGTGTCGTTGTCTATAAACAACGTTTGTATTTGTACTTTTTACAATTTTAAAGTACTAAAAATGATCAAACATATAAAAGTGATGTAATGCTCTCAAAATAGTGATCTACAGTACTGGATAAGTACTAAATATGTGTGTACCTCCGTGGTGTGGTACTATAAAGGTAAAATAAATAATTATTTTTTACACTAATTTTATAGAAAATGTACTGAAAGTATATAATAATGTAAGTACTGGACTGGCACGAACTATTTTCAGTAAAAAGAACAATTCACTATTTCTAAACGAGTTAGTTAGAACGTACACAATAATGATATTTATGTTTATAGTCTCATGGACAAACAACATACAATTTTACCGCCAATTGATACAATTGTAACTATATGGCAAACAAGAAAACACGATGCTATGTATTTCAGGATTAGAACAAACATGTTCTAGATATAGTTTTGAGATTACCATGAATTTAAATTAGGTAATTTCTTATGAAGTTCTTGAGAGGAACTTGAGGTTACTCCACTTTGCATTTGACTGTCAAATCTAAGAATTAGAAAGACGTTTTATCAAATGATCAATTAAGGAAAATGTGTAATAGATATAGGAAGATGTGGTGTGAGTGCCAATGAGACAACTCTCCATCCAAATAACAATTTATAAAAAAGTAAACCATTATACGTCAATATACGGCCTTTAACACGGAGCCTTGGCTCACATCGAATGCCAATTTTAAAACTTTTAATGCCAGTTTTAAAACTTTTTTCATTTGTAAATCATCTCCAGGGGATATAATTATTGATTCCACTTACCGAATAATAAATTGTTGACGAATTGAATATCATCAATATATTTGTTGACTGTTGTACCCCTATTTTTGACCTATTTACCTATGATGTCTGTTTGTTTTGTTCACACATCGTTGTCAATGTAATGTAATTTTATGCGACTGCCATACAAGTGAGAGGTTTAGCTAGCCTTAAAGTAAGGTTTAATCCATCATTTTCTACATAAGAAAACGCCTGTAAGAAGTCAGGAATATGACAGTTGTTATCCATTCGTTTGATGTGTTTGAGCTTTTGATTTTGCCAATTTGACTAGGGACTTTCCTTTATGAATTTTCCTCGGAGTTTACTTTTTTGTACGTTACCTTCTCTGTAATCTTTTTATAATACTATGAAGTTGAGAATTTTATATTTGCTTGTTTCATATTTAAAAGAAATGATTTCTAATTTTAATGAATCAGAAACTATACAAAATATATTGATATTAAAAATGAACATGTAAGATCTAATCGAAATTGGACCGATAACGCTCTAGAGAAAATGTAGTTACAGAATTGTAATACGAAAACAACAAATTTTACTAAAAAACCTAGTCTATGCGATTTTTCAAATAATATATTAAAATAAAGCGACAATTCTCATATCAAATAACCATATTTCCTTGTTTTCAATACTGATGCTTGTTATTAATTTTTTTTTAACAAAATTAAAAGTAAAACGCTATTTCTTTTAATTTTCATTTTGAAATATCTTGTTAGAATAAAAAGTAAAGAATATAATGTTATTAATGAATCAAAGTCGGTTCATATCAAATATGAGACAACAGTGATCGGTCTACTGATGTTTAAATTAAGGCAACAGTAGATTGTTGATGTTAAAATCTAAAAACTAGAGGCTCTTAAGAGCCTGTGTCACTCATTTTGTTCTATGTGCATATTATACTAAGGACACAGATGGATTCATGACAAAATTGTGATGGTGATGTGTTTGTAGATCTTACTTTACTGAACATTCTTGCTACAACATGTACTCACAGTTTTCTCTATCTATAATAAACTTGGACCTTTAGTTACAGAGGGAAATATTTTGTAAAAATTTACTAAATTAATGAAAATTGTTAAACATTGACTATAAAGGGCAATAACTCCTTAAGGGGTCAACTGACAATTTTGGTCATGTGACTTATTTGAAGATCTTACTTTGCTGAACATTAATGCTGTTAACAGTTTATTTCTATCTATAATATTATTTAAGATTATAACCAAAAACGGCAAAATTTCTTTACAAATTTCAGGGCAGATATATATTGACTTGATAAACAATTTAACTTCCTGTCAAATTTGCTCTAAATGCTTTGGTTTCAGAGTTATAAGCCTTAATCTACATTTTATCCCTATATTTTATTTTTAGCTATGGCGGCCATTTTAGTTTGTTGGCTGGGTCACCGCACACATTTGTTAAACAAGATACCCTTATAATGATTTTGGCTAAGTTTGGTTACATTTGGCCCAATAGTTTTAGAGGAGAAGATTTTTTTTAAATTACAAAAAATTGGCAAAAAATGACTATCAAGGGCAATAACTCCTTCAGGGGTTAACTGACAATTTTGGTCATGTTGACTTATTTGATCCTACTTTGCTGAACATTATTGCTGTTTACAGTTTATCTCTATAATATTAATATTCAAGATAATAACCCAAAACGGCAAAATTTCTTTAAAATTACCAATTAAGGGGGAGCAACCCAACTCTTGACCTGATTATCACTTTTACCAATGGCAGATTTGCTCTAAATGCTTTGGTTTCAGAGTTATAAGCCAAAACCTACATTTTACCCCTATGTTGGTTGACCAGTAATTTCAGAGAAGTTTTAACGACGACGACGGATGCCAAGTGATGAGAAAAGCTCACGTGGGACTTTGGGCCAGGTCAGCTAAAAATGAGAAGATACAAAAGATGTAATAAGCAAACGCTGGGGGATAGCATGAAGTCAAAATAAGAAAGGTATGGTGTTTCGACATAGTAAACATCTTCTTATATGGTCAAGTAAAAAAAGTGACAGATTTTTGCAAAAATTAAAGTATTTGATTTAAAATCCGGACGTTTTCCTTTGTAATGTAAATGGCAGAGGAAATCTTTGTATTCTGTATAGGTATAAACTAAAGTTGTTCAAAAGGACATAAGTGTCCGTATTTGTCATCAAAATTCTTGAATGCAATTTTTCTCAAAGAGTCGCAAAATGACCAATGAGATTGAAGGTCGAACGTTAAGTATTTAAAATTGAGAATGGAAATGGGTAATGTGTCAAAGAGACAACAACCAACCATAGAGCGGAAAACAGCCGAAGGCCACCAATGGGCCTTGAATGCAGCGAGAAGCTCCCGCATCCGGTAGAGGCCTTTAGCTGGCCCCTAAACAAACATGTATTCTAGTTCAGTGGTAATGGACTTCATACTTAATTCCGAGTTATTCACAAGAAACTAAAATTAAAAATCATACAAGACTAACAAAGGCTAGAGGCTCCTGACTTGGGACAGGCGCAAAAATGCGGCGGGGTCAAACTTTTTTTGGAGATCTCAACCCTCTCCCTATAACTATAGTCAATGCAGAAAAACAAACACACAAGAATACGCACAGTAACACTCTGTTTAAGAGAAGTCCGAGTCCGATGTCAGAATAGGTAACAAAAGAAACTAAACAAAATGACAATATTACATAATATTAACAAAGAACTACTAGAAGTTACTGACATGCCAGCTCCGAAACTCATTTAAACTGATTGAAAGATTATGTCTTCATCATATAGATTTCAAACTCAATTCCTCCCGTTAGGTGTTAAGTAGTATACCATCAAAAATATATATGAGAAGAACATAACCCGTGTCAACCTACAACTGGTTTTAGAATAAATGTGTTTAACTCCAATGCATAGACCCTGTAAGTGAATCAATATTAAAGCCACATATGCAATATTTAATGACCTGACAACAGTATCGTAACTATGTCCCTTCTTACGTCTGTTTAAAGGTTTTGTTAGCTTTTGAGGTGACTACTGACATGTGTAGGTTTTCCTTTTATGAATTGGAAACCTCGTCGAAAGAAACCTTTTGATTCACAATGCACTTTAAACTCCTACATCATTACTAAAAATAGATGTTTTCATGTGATAATAAAATGTAAAAATGTACCACCAGAAGGCTAAATGAATGGCAATGTAAATCATACACAACAATTCCCAATTAACTGAGAGATGTTTCTATTTAAAATCTCAAAGTTATACTCATTCATCAACTTGAATCAAATTTGACGAGAATATATAAAAGTGACTTCTATTGAATAGCAATATTGGAGCGGTAACACTACAAATTCTAGTGAACGGTCATAATTGTTTTGAAACTGTTTATAAAACTTCAAAAAAACTTATGATTTTTCTACCACAGATATAAACAACGCTGTCAGTATATGTCAATAAAATATTATAAGAGTCTCTCATAGTTTTACAGTTATCCTTCAAAATAAAAAATTATGCAGACTTAATCCGAAATAAGATACAAACATGGACGAGAAACACAAATCGATATTGCGAGGATTAAATCATATGTCATTGCTTAATCTAGTGCCTTGTTTTATCTTAAAATGCCCTGTACCAAGTCAGGAAAATGGCCATTGTTATATTAAAGTTCGTTTCTGTGTGTGTTACATTTTAATGTATTTCTGTTGTGTAGTAGTTCTCTTATATTTGATGCGTTTCCCTCAGTTTTAGTTGATAACTCGGATTTATTTTCTCTATCGATTTATGAATTTCGACAAGCGTTATACTACTGTTGCCTGTATTTATCGTGAATCATTGTTGGTTACATGAATGTTAATGTTTTGTATCTTGTATAAAAATTATCATTGGTGTCATTGTAATTGACATATCGGTACATAACAGTTACCCTTAGTAATGTAATGTTTAAATCAATCTTCCGTTAGTCAATCTCTCGATTAAGAAATCATTGTCTTTGTATAAGAAGAAAATCTGGTCTACTGATTAATTGAAATTATCGTTGATTCCATAATATATGTACAGATTATAACATGCCCTTTTCCATATTGGCCCTGGTATCACCCCGAGACTCCCATATCGGCCTCGAGGCTTTAGCCGAGGGCCGATATGGGTCGAGGGATTATACCAGGGCCAATATGGAAAAGACATGTTATACTAGTAATCTATTTATCACATATTGATCAGACAGAGTAAAAAGACAGAACGAACTCAACCTTGGAGATCGTTACATTCTCAATACTGTAAATTCAGAAAATAGTGCATGCATTTATTATTGCGGTTTTGTCAATATATACTAAAATGCGATTTTGATCTTTGCGATATTGAGAAAAATCCTGTTTAATTAATATAAAGAATTTTCGAAATGTGAGTTTAAATTATTGCGATTATAATCCTGTCACAAAATAAAAACATGGCAAAATTTCTGAAATTACAGTATTTTAACCTTTTTCAAAGATGTTAACTCTGGTAAAGAACCCACTCTTCTAAATTCGTATACTATCGGATATGGTCTGAATAGCCTAATAGGAGATGAATGCATGCCCGATTACTGTTACTCTATCAACACATCTTGTCGCACCTCTTCGGAGTGACTTTTCATTCTTACACTTTAGTATCATTTTGAAAACAAGCATTTTGTTTGATTTATTAAGAAGGCGGAACACCCAAATAGTGTCACATTAATCACAAGCATGTGATTATTTGCGTCCTGAAATAAACGATATTCAAAATCGGTTATAACTTTTGAGTATATTTCTTTACATTTTGAGGATATATGCTTAGATATCATGTATCAATGCGAATTCAGGAAAGGATATTTTGTTTTGTCAGCAAGTACTCGAAATGTGTTTAATGCTGTGAACGTATTTCGTCCCTCTTGAATTGAAATGAGATAACTGCAGTATGACTAAACACATCATAAAATAGACTAATGTAATATCATATGGATGCAAATGGTATATCTGGTTTAAATGATCTCTGAATATTCTAGACATTGTAGATAAAAACTAATTAACATCTTAGAATTGGCTTCAACTGGGAATGGTAACAGCTGTGTATTATACATCAGTAAGATAACATGCATGTGAATGAAATGTATAACTAAATCAAAACGATAGATGATTATTGTTCAAGTATGGTACTTGTAATTCGTCTTTCTATTAAAAGAAGTTAGGTCTTTATGAAATGCCTTTTATTATACATCTAAAAAAAACTTAAATACCAATCATATGTTCAAAAATATCATCACTGATCATGTACATCAAATTTTTGGTTAGCGTAAAATATATAACCATCAATGAATTGTACATTATATAACGTTGTTTAACAAGTGTTTGTTCCTATGCCTCTATTCAACAATTCTATTTTCAACTTTTCTCTCCGAGTTTATTTAAATATATCTCCATGATACAGATATGCAAGTGAATGTTAAAAGAAAAAAGATAAGATAATTATCTTTTTCTGAAAAAAACAAACGTTTATTTAGCTGTATCTGCTTACCTTTCTGGAGCACTTGAGAAATCATCGTGTTGCTTAGTCTTTAATTTTCTATGTTTTATCTTGTGTACTATTATTTGTCTGTTTGTCTTTTATTTTGTGGCCATGACGTTGTCAGTTTATTTTTAAGCTATGAGTTTGATTGTCCCTCTGGTATCTTTCGCCCCTCTTTTTTTGAGCTGTCCAATATGAATTATTTGATTAATGTAATAATGAAATAATTGTTTTAGTTATTTTAAAATACCACCACAATCGAACACAAAACCGTAATAAATAAGATTAAGATTTCACAAGGAAATTGTAGTTTTTAGCATGCGATTGGCGTATGTTTCATTCACTTCTTCATAGATAAAAATGTAAGTCATTTTAAGCCAGTTTTAGATTTCATATAAGAAATTACACAAGACTATTGTAAACTATCAAATATTTGTAGAGTTTTATTTGGCGAAAAACTCTTTGTAAAGCAGGATTATGATTTAATATACAAAAGTCTCACCAGTGATCTTTGAACGAGTTAAAGGATAACAATTTTACTAAGTAGCAGAGTATTGCTGACCTAGAATTCCGACAATGATATTACAATATAATACTAACAAGTGATAACCTTTGTGATAAACTGAGCTTCTGCTCACTGATGATACTCCCGTCCAAATGTTTTCGGTAAACAGGAAATTGTCGAAGTGAAGAATCTGAAAACGCATCACACGGTATAGCTGACTTATATCAAGTCTGAAACCAAATATTAGAAATCCTGGTAGTGCAGTTCCTGAGAAAAATGTGACGAAAAATTTTCAACTTGGCTATCAGGTGTAAAAATGATACAAGTGTTCGGTAAACAGGAAGTTGTCGAGTGATGAATCTGAAAACGCATCACACAGTATAGCTGACTTATATCAAGCCTGAAACCAAATTTCAGAAATTCTGGTAGTGTAGTTCCTGAGAAAAAATTTGACGAAAAATATTCATGGGACGGACGGACTGACTGACAGACTGACGGACCGACGGACTGACGGACTGGCTGACAGACTGATGGACTGATGGACTGACGGAAGGACAGACAGAAGTAAAACAGTATACCCCTCTTTTTTTCAAAGCGGGGTATAATGACAGAATGAAACGTGTTTGCATGTAAGGGAGACTTTAAAATGCCCATAATATTTCAGAATGACCTTCTGAATTATGTTTTAATTTTATTTCTAGCAATGTATCCACATTCATCATAATCATATGAAGGCGAGATGTGCAGATGAGCACACTCACTTGATAAATCTTTATTCGAATTTATCGACATTCCAAACTTTCCTCCAAACTAACACGATAGCAATATTTGTAGTTACTTTTGATCTAACAATTTCTTACTAACGCCGATTTCAGACAACCAGAACATCCAGCTCGGCAGGAGAACAACAGATGTCAAAGTTTGGCTTTCGGAAATAAGTACCAGAAAGTGAGTTTTGAAGCTTCTTCACTTGTATACCAAAAAAGATAATTTAGAAAGGTTCATGCATTCCTAGCTAATTGGTACAAACCAGTCATTCCAACTAAACACTTCACAACAGAACTACATCAGATGAGTTGCTGAACAGAATGACCGAATTGCTTTTGAAACAAGTTATTTTGAACGAAATCACACGAAGTTCAAGATTCATTCAGATTCTGGACATTCTACATGTTCGAACAGTATTTTGACATTTGACAACTGGAGACAGTTCTTTTTAATGGCGGGGGTGGGAGGGGGGGAGGGGGGTGTTGTTATAATTTTGGAATGCTTGTAATTAAACTGGAATGGTTAATCGGCATCTCTAACACCAAGAAGAAAACGAAAGATTTAGCCGGATTTGCTACCATGCGTTTGTGACATCATGACAACTGCATAAGTTATTCTTATAGCGACTTCAAAACACTGCAAAATAGGCTATATAAAATACAGCTTTCAATAACCGAGTAACTCTTGTTCATTTATACCATTGTACTCTATACACCTAAATAATAATATGACAACACACGTTCTACATTTAATGTTGAAAGTTATACAGGATCATACGACAAATTATAAAACCTTCGTGTGAACAATTTGCGGGTTTGTGTGTATTGATAGATCTATCGTTGATATTTATATATTAGTTCTAGACATAACAAAAAACAAACGCATGCTTGCATCAAACTTGATAGGAATACTATTATTGAAATTAGTCGAAAGATTTATACAAACGTCACTTATCTTCTTTCGGAAACATGATAGGAATACTCTAAGTGAGATTAGTCAGGTGTTTCTTTAAACATCGTTAACTATATTCTTTCGGAAGCATATATGTAAAATATGTACGCTGTCAAATGAAAACTTTCAAACATGTTATTGTAGTTGTTGAGGGATATGAATAAGGATTAACGCGTCATTAGTAATGAACAAAGATGAAGTAATGTTAAATTCAATGTGTAATTCTTCATGAATTATAAATAAACTAAGGATTCCCTAATCTTTTAACAGAAGTTGGAAGATTAGATAGAATAAACCTGAAATGTAAACTATCTTGAAAGACTAATGAATAGTAGAATCCAAAAAAAAATATTTACATTTGTTTGAAACATTGACAACAGACCCAAAAATGCTTTAAATTTGTAAACAGTTTATTACGACTTCCTTATTAGTGTTAGTTTAATATTTAGTATTAACAATTTTATAAACCGCAAAACCAACATGGTAAAATGTTATTAAGTCGATTTTCCGAATGCAAATTATAAAAAAGAAATGAAGATTTGAGTTAAGATCAATATTTCAAAAAAAATTCACTGAATGAATGTTTTTAACTATCTAAACAGTGATAAAAGCAATCTATGATTTTAAATGTGTGAACGAAACAAGATCGTCAATAATGAGTTTTCATTTACAACAAAACACTGTATCTTCAATTTCAGACGTTGTAGTAAAATCGTAATCAATAACGTGTTTATAAAAAGTGCTAACCACGTGTTCTTTCATCTTTACACGTCAAGCACTTTACGGAACCAAACGAATTATTATTTACAACGATACACGTGAAATATCATATGGAATACATATTTATTTAAAAGCAAATTCACTGATCAGATTTAATTTGTTATTTGAACGAGGTTTAAAGACATTAAAAAAAAGCGCGGTCGGGTATCATATATAAGCTGGTGCTTGTCATATGCAAAGCATGTATATATATATATTTATGTGTATACAATATTCGTACATTGTATGAAAATATAAAAATTAGTTGGACGAGCCTGTGAAACAAGAGATTTTCAAGTAGTGCGTAATATGGTAAAATATTCATATGCTGTCTCAGATACCAGTTGTATTTCTAAACTGATAGAGAATATGATGGTAGTATACCTAGATATTTCAAAAATCATAAATTTATTAACTACAATTTCGTTACAATTTAACCCTATCCGAACCCATTTAAAAAAACATTAATCAATGTGTGGTTGCCAATGATCTGAGAAGATGATTGGATCAGTTTAAGAGTCATAACTTTTATCAGCTCACTGAATGAATCTATTTATAATAACAGGTGTTAATGAAATTAACAATTTTGTAGAATAGGGAAGGTACTCGAAGGGAATCTTCGTTTATCATTAGACAAAACAGATGATTCTTACAAAGGTACCCGTGGATTATCGGATTTATCAATCTTGATTGTTGAATTATCAATTAAGTCCGAGCACCTCGCCGACATATAAAACAAGTCGGTATAACAAGTAAAATCACAAAAATACTGAACTCTGCGGAAAATTCAAAACGAAAATAAAATTGAGAATGGAAATGGGGAATGTGTCAAAGAAACAACAACCTAACCATAGAAAAAACATCAGCAGAAGGTCACCAACAGGTCTTCAATTAAGCGAGAAATTCCCACACCCGCAGGCGTCCTTCAGCTGGCGCCTAAACAAATATATACTAGTTCAGTGATAATGAAAGCCATACTAAACTCCAAATTGTACACAAGAAACTGAAATTAAAATAATACAAGACTAACAAAGGCCACAGGCTCCTGGCTTGGGACAGGCGCAAAAATGCGGCGGGGTTAAACATGTTTATGAGATCGCAACCCTCCTCCTAGACCTGTAGCCAATGTAGAAAAGTAAACGTATAACAATCCACACAATAAAATTCAGTTCAAGAGAAGTCCGAGTCTGATGTTAGAAGGTGTAACCAAAGAAAATAAACAAAATGACAATAATACATAAATAACAACAGACTAATAGCAGTTAACTGACATGCCAGCTCCAGACTTCAATTAAACTGATCGAAAGATTATGATTGCATCATATGAATATCAGGCACAATCCTACCCGTTAGGGGTTTAGTATCATACCATCATGCCATATATGAGAAGGACACAACATATGTCATGCCAACAACTGGTTTTTGAATAAATGTGATAGGTCTGATGCAAAGACCCTATAAGTGAATCAATATTAACGCCAAAATATGCAATCTTTAATGACCTGACAACAGTATCGTAACTATATCCCTTCTTAATAAGCCTATTTAAAGGTTTTGTTAGTTTTTGAGGTGAATACTAACATTTTTGTGCTTTATAAAGAATATTTTCATAAAAAATTGAATGTGAAATACCTGAACGTATAAGGAGACTGCATGTTGAGCTGTATTTACGAATGATGTCCTTATACCGATGATAAAATTTAGTAAATGTTTTGACTAGTTTGTGATATCGAAAACCCTGGTGAAATAATTTTTCAGCAATACATAAATTCTCTCGTTAAAATCTAAAACATTGTTACATACACGAGCAAATCGTACAAGTTGAGATATATAAACACCGTGAGATGGTGACAAGGGAACGTCACCATCTAAAAAAATGAATACTTAACGATAGGAAATGAAAAATCATCTCTTTTATCATAAATTTTAGTATAAAGCTTTCCGTTAGTGATATAGATATCAAGATCGAGGAAAGGGCAGTGGTCATTGTTAGTATTAGCTTTATTTAAAGTAAGTTCAACATGATACATTTCTTTAAATTAGTATACATACTGAAGTCGTCATTATTGAGAGCCAAAATATCATCCAAATATCTAAAAGTATTATTAAATTTGTTTATCAGATGTTGTTTCGATGGGTCTTTGCTGATTTTTGTCATAAATTGTAACTCATAGCAATACAAAAAAAAGTCCGCAATAAGTGGTGCACAGTTAGTCCCCATTGGAATTCCGATAACCTGACCATATACGGAATCTCCAAAGTAAAGTCCTAAATCAAATGGCAAAATAAAAAGCGCAAACACATCAAACGAATGAATAACAACAGTCGTATTCCTGATTTGGTACAGGCATTGTCTCCATGTAAAAAATGGTGGATTGAATCTAGTTTGTTTTGTAGCTAGCTTAACCTTTCACAGTCGCACCAAATTCCATTTATAATGATAACGATGCATCTCTGAGGTATCTGTTTTATGGCAACCCGAATCGACATTTTAACCCTTTTAGTTACCTTATAAACAAGTAAAAATTGATTCAAAAGATTAAACAAATTCTTGTCTTGCTTATTTCTAAATTTGTTGAACTCATTGATAAAAATTAAAGCAACCTTAAAAAATTAAAAAATATATATATCTAGTAGTATTGAAGTATTATGCAAGATGCATTTTCTGATCGCATTGTATTAAAGATACCCGGATATGTTTCATCAACGGATAAGAATAGCGAGTTTACTGCAGGTTATTGAAAGGTCCCTATTAGTCAATTTAATTTTCTCTATGGTGTTTTTTGTACCGATGCTTGTAAGTCTTTACGTTTAGTAAAAATACTCAAAATATACCGGACTTTATGTTAAGTCATGGATTTCTATCATAATATATTCATACGTAACCCAGCACAAACTTTTATATTTGTTTATTAGCAATAAGCCAATATAGGGGTTCCTTATATATAGTGCTAGAGGATATACTTATTGATTAAAAGAACTGCAGGTAGGACAATTCCTTTGAAAATATACAATGTGTTTGTACTATGTCATCTAAAAAATAATAAAGTATAGGCAATATCATATATCTATGGTATTTGTTTTTCTGGCAGTAATGACAATCAATTTGATGAGGTTAATAAATAAGCTTTTATAAGTCATATATTATGTTTGCATTGTCTTATTTCTTTTTGGTACACCATTATTATACTGTTGTGATTTATCACGTTTTAATATGGTTCGTCATTTATTTTTCGCTTTCAACCGTAAACACAGTATTAACTTTTTGACACTGTCTGGACCGGTATTAAAATGCGGATTATTGGCATCGCTAACGACAAATCTGATATGATGTATGTCTATGATCTAGAACAAGCACCATATTAGATATAATTTGATGCCGGAACAAGAAATAGTTGATATAAAACAATCAAATAAGAAACAATAAAACAAATAATATAATGGGCGGCGTTACGGAAGTGCAATAAGTCCATTTGTTGGTGAGAGACTCTGTAATCCACTGGTGAAAATACACAGATTACATAGCCTTTCTTTGAACTATAAATTGAGTAATATAGTAGTCTTGAGATATGGTAAAATAAAGAGTTCGAATTTGTATTCATATACAAAATCAAAACACGGTATATACATGTGCATCGACAGGAAGCATCTGTTATATGTCAGTTTATTGGCTTTTTTTCTTAACCTAATCTGAAGAGCACAATCTGAAATTTGGCTCTCAATAATCCTTTTATAGACTATGGCTACAATGTTTATAAGCCAATCGCAGCATCAAATTGTTGAAATATCCTTACAAACACGTACATCATGTTAAATGTTTAAATAACAGTTTGAACAAAAAACACCAAAAATACCACGTTAATTGTTACCATTAAGATAAAAATTTAATATCCCTTCCACATTTTCTAGTCAAAGTACCTATACGTATTTAGACAATGCATATTACGAAGAAAAACAATTAAAAAATAATGAGAAGCGCAATGAAACGCGAGAGAATAAATAAGTTTTAGATTGAAATTAAATCAGGAAAGTGAACTGTGTTTTAATAACGAAAGTTTATAATGTTGTTAAAGTACAAACCAATCATCAATCTCGAGATAGCTTGAGCAAATCAGTCAACTGTGCTACTAATTAATACTGAAACAAGCTTTGAAAGCTGACATTTACATGTAAATGATTGGGCTTTATCGACTATATCACATTGACCAGGCATTGGATATTCAAATGCAGATGGGCAAATGTTCCCTTGACATTAAAGTATTATGCAACATGTCAAAGTTCACACAGAGGAGTATCATATGGTTAACAACCGAATTTCACTTGCGCAATTACGCGTTTGAGATATTTGGCTTCCACGTACTTCTATATGTAAATCTTGTAAAATGTCATCTGCCATTCAAAGTATGTTGTTGTTTTAGAGTTAGCACAATAATAGTGTCCAAAAGCTTAAAATTGTGAATTGCGGCTTATATATATTTTAACATTTATAGGTGAACATTATGTTAAAAAAAAAAACATCCTTCAGGCGTCTGATTTAGTACGCCCGGTGAATTTCTTCTTAATTTGGGGTTAATTGCACATGCTTTCAAAGATAGACCATATCGCAGATCTGAATAAATTTCACAATGCATTTAAAAATGTTTTCGTCTTCTACACAAGTTACACAATCAACTGTACAATATTTACATTTTTGGTCAGTAAGAAGATTTTTGGCTTGGAGTGAAGACCTGTCTCTGTTACTAAACGTAAACACCCACTTCTAAAATTAGATAAAATACGACTATGTTGTGTAACATGTACATTTTTAAAATTGTTTCTAATTCATTTTATATAGTCTATAGATACGTAACTTGTTACAATTTGGTTCATTTCTATCTTGATACAATTTTTCAACCCATTCTTTTTTTTTCAATTTTACACAATTTTGTTTTAATATCCTATATTTCATGTCTGTTGGAATATTGGCTATCAATAATATCATGTATACCAAGTTTATGTACTTTTTCATAACATTTCTTGTCCAACGATCGCGAAATATTCATACCCCATATATGGACCCTGTGTGTTATTCTATAGTCATACGTATATCGCGCTCTAAAAATTAGAAGGTGTGTTTCTAAAAGTGCGGCTGATTTTTTTTTTAAACTATAGGTAAACAAACATGTTTTGCCTATGTACTTTGTCCATAAATACAGAAAACAAATAAAAATAGTAAACTATGAATGTACTTTTGCAAGGTTGGTATCATCGTCTACATCTTTGTAGTTTAACTCATTGAACATTTTGGTGTTGTTGTTAGACTTTTTGTATAGCTTTGTAATATATTTACAAGATTCTGGCGGCCAAATAAATATAAACAGATGTGGTATGAGTGCAAAAGCTTGATAGGTTTGGAAACTTGTCTATCAACGACAACCGATTGCGATACATTGTGGTAGTTTTGTTGGGTTGCCGTCTCAGTTATGTAACGTATAATCTTTTATTATTCTTGGGCATAATATCAACAACTTCGGATAAAAAGAGGTATATTGTACATGGATATTAGTAATACTTTTTTAGTCATTTTGTTTTCGTTACCCACTGTCCGTCACACATTGCACAATAATGGAGAATTGTAAAGGTCGTGATATACTACAAACTACACCAACAGGTGTAGTTATAAGTTCTGTCCATTGTTAATTCTTGTTTGAATTATGACAGTTGTTTAATCGGACCAATTCTGTTTGTGCTTTAGCTACGGAGGTTTTATTAGCAATCTTATATGTAAGTCGGTTTATTTCTGCATGTATTTACATCAGCTTTAACGAATACTCTCTGATAATAATCAGACAACGCAGGTAAATTTATACAAAGAAAAATATTATGTGGGTTAATACTTTTATAACATTTGTACTATTAAAGTTTAATCAAATGTGATCCTCTTAAAGTCATCGATTGTCAGAAGTTAAGACATTAAGAATTATTCTACATGTCTAGATACATTATAAACTTTTTATCATAGCTTGAGGTATTTATATTTAAAAATAATGATAAGGCAACAATATGTAGGCTAGATACTATCTGGGTTTTCGAATGAAATGCAAATACGGAAAGCATTTATGTTGGTAAATATAACATGAAAAAGTAAAATAAAATAATAACTCACAGGAAAATTGTAAACAATAAGTCCCTAAGCAAAGGGCAACATGAACAAAAAAAATGTCATGTTTTTGTTTTCTGCAATTCCTGTGCTACGCCCATAAATTTCATGATATATAGAGGTTAGTTGGGGTGCAAACATTGACATATAAGCTAGTCTTAGAGAAATATGTCACATTCTGTTCGCATACCATTTATTCCACGTAGCGGAGAATACTGTGTTAAAGTTCTTTTACGTTAATAACAGCAAAGCATTATAACCATTGCACTTTAAATGTATCTCACGATATTGCTTTTTTTTTTATCTGGTATGCATTGGACAAATATCATACCAAAGATAACTAGAAATGACCAAACAGTTTATTTTCCTGTCATGGAAATTGATCTCAAAGTTACTTTTTAATGCAGAGAAATGGTATGTTAGCATGTTTACGCTTTAATTTGTTCGGCTCCTGGTAAGTATCAATTTGCACGTGAAACAAATAAGCCATAAATTATTAAATAACACAACAAGCAATAAGAATTATATTTCATCAGAATATTTCATAAAATAACATTCATAAAAAACTTATTTCATCCAGATACCAAGTGCATACAGTTGACAATGTAATCTTAATTGTCATTCACAACGCTGTATCAAAGATATGGTAATAAGACAAGTATCTACTGCAAAGAATGTTTCAGACTGCTTGTCTGGTATTTTTATTAGGCTTATTCAATTATTTACTTATTAATTATTTCCATAAGACTAATATTACATTGGTATGGAAATTTAATAGACGGAATAAGTTTGCTTTCGTGTTTACAAACCATAATGTCGTTGGACTCTGGTTATTAGAAGCATTATTTTTTTCCAAATGCAGTGTTTGTTACAAGGAAATTATTAAATTAAAGCCAAAATTGTTCTATATTAGGTAAACAAATATTACGTATCGCATACCCTAACTATAAAAAGTAAATGTGTTTATTATAAGACTGCCTAAGTTAATTACCGGAAAAGATTCAGTTATAGTACAAATGTTTATTATATATAGTGCAGTGACAAAATCAACTGAAGGAAATATGAACAGCTGATGAATGTTCTTGGTCATTAAGTCATTGTTAAGACTACGATCATTATAAATTACATTTTGACACGACGAAGTCGGTAGTTAATTCTAATTACACATGATAGCCATGCTTTTATCAAAAGAGCAAAACGTCCTTTCTTCGTCTTTCAAACAGACAGCGAAAGACGTTTCAAATGTACAAAGGCATTGTTCTGTAAGTAAGTACTAACGTCAATGTAGAAAGCTGTACATATGCTTTCCAAAGTTGCAAACATTGCTCCGAATAGATGTTATCCATTTATTTGATGTGTTTGAGCTTTGACTTCTGCCATTTGATCAGGGACTTCGTTTTCAATTTTCCTCTGAGTCCGGTATTTTAGTTTTTTTACTTTTTAATTTAATAATTCAACCTCGTCCTGGTTATGGTTTAGGACAATTATTTATTCTATAAACATTCAGTGCAAATGCTACCTAAAGGATTAAAAAATCAGTTTGTTTAAAACGATACAGCATGTAATGAACTTGTCGTTCACCATAAAGCTGAACTTCCGTCAAGTTTAAGGGAAAATTTGAATGTCTCAATTTATATTCCAATGTTCAATATCTATTGCAATGTTGATCCTTGAGATATTCAACCAAAAAACCATAAAAACCACATTCTAAGAAGTGCATGAAATACATATCGAAACTTAATATTAACAAAACATTTATCTATATGGACTTGTTCCTTCAAATCGGGTCATGAAGTCATTCTTTTATAGAGGTTGCTTTGTAGTTTTTAAAAAATTGTAGCCTTAGAGTGTAACATGCATCGATTATACAAATAATACAACTTAAGCGACCTAATAAAAATGGAACATTTTTTTCTATATATTGACAAAAGACAATAACCATGTTCTCGTGGCTACACATCTTTTAAATTAGCCTAAACTTTGAGAAGCATAATAGCGTACTTGTCTTTTGATTATTTTAATTTATTTGTTTATTACTTCCTCATTTTTAGTAATAGTAGCAGTGATATGGATTGGCTGTTAACAAATGTGTTAAGTTTTTCAGTGCATACAGAACATTGTCCCTATAAAAAGCGAGAATAATAGTTATCAAAGGTACCAGGATTATAATGTAATACGCCAGACGCGCGTTTCGTCTACATAAGACTCATCAGTGACGCTCAGATCAAAACAGTTAAAAGGCCAAACAAATGCAAAGTTGAAGAGCATTGAGGACCCAAAATTCCAAAAAAAGTTGTGCCAAATACAGCTAAGGTAATCTACTCATGCGGTAAGAAAATCCTTAGTTTTTCGAAAAATTCAAAGTTTTGTAAACGGGAAATTTATAATAATGACCATATAATTGATATTCATGTCAACACCGAAGTGCTGACTACTGGGCTGGTGATACCCTCGGGGACGAAAAGTCCACCAGCAGTGACATCGACCCAGTGGTGTAAATAGTTATCAAAGGTAATACATTGTTTACTGATTCATGGTAACTAGTCCATGTGCCGCTTCTCTAGATGTACGTTCATTAGGAAAGCTCAAATCCGAATATGTGAAAGCCAAGGATGCATGACTTCAGAAACTTGGATACAATATACATTTTAAGCAATCCTAGTTCGATGTGAAGACTGATTTATTATTTAACCGCAAGAGTGAGGCGAAATACACCAAATATACATTGGTTTAATTCTCAGCTTGCCACCATTAAAATCATATGTCCTGCCATATGGTTTTGAATATTAATTTATGTGTGTGCTTGTATTTCATTTCATTATTCTGAGATGGTGTTTTGGGATCGTGGTCACATATTTCCATTTCTTACTTATATAGTGATATAATCTATAAATACCTGTGTACTAAATCTCCCGTCAAACAAGGAAGTTTACAAAAAATCTTTAGCAATTATTGCGGGTTTTTTTATGGCTTCCAAAATTTGAGAGCTTTTTGTAGACAATATATAGATATGGCGATTTAAGAATTAAAAATAAAAAACCCTACCACTCGATGCAAATAAATACGTTTGCCATGATATTAAACCAATAACGGGAGGTATTGTGTTTGATGTCCTATGGTGACGACTTTACCTTTCGATCGAGTACTGGCTAGTAGTCCTTGAATTTGCGTTGTTCAGTATAACTTAACATATTTTCTTCTGTTACCCATTTTATCGCTTTGAAATGGTCCTACTTATAAAGTTATGGTTTACAAAATTTTAATTTCTAGAAAAGCTAAGGTCATTCTTGAGCATAGTTTCTTCTGTTACCCATTTTATCGCTTTGAAATGGTACTACTTATAAATTTATGGTTACAAAACTTTAATTTCTGGAAAAAATAAGGCCATTCTTTCCCAAAAAATGGATCAATAGATTACTTTTGCTGTGATTGGCAAAACCTTCCAGAAATTGTAGTACTAAAGGCTTTTCAGCATCGTGCTTTATTTGCCCTTTTGAACTTTCTTATTCCAGCGTAACTGATAAGTCTTTTTTAGACGAAACGTTTCACGCGTCTTGGGTACCAATATTTTAGCCTGATATCTACGATGAGTTATTTGATCTTTTAATTAGTTTAATAACGATTTTAAAGAGCTTAAATTGTGTAATGGTTCACGTTTTTCCAAAAGATGACCATTTTTAAATGATCATGTATATTTGGGTTTTTTAACAACCTTTTTGTTGAAAGCCACATACACATGTTTATATTCGTCAAACAAATTATTTCAGGTTTAGGCAGTTTAATAAAAGCAACTCAACTATTCAATTGTTCTATGTAAATAACAAGCTAGAAACGATATTTTCGAAATTTATAGCATTTTCACTTGACAGGTTAATTAACTTATTAATGTGGTCATGGCACATTTAGGCAAACTTAATTTCTTTTTCTCCACATCAGTCCCAAAATTAAAAAAAAACAATATTATGTAACTCCAAAATAAAAGGAATAACTTCAAATTTACAATACATTTGCATGCAACTAATGTAAAACAAATTAGAAACACAAACAATTGTTTATGCATATCTTTGACTGTTTTAGAGCACTGTGGAAATTCGTTGGACTAAATAAATATTTTTTTTTCTTTTCATAATGTTGCATACTGTGGATTAAGCGTTTTAGCGTTTCTCATCATACCAAGTTTATTTTATTAGAGATATTTGGGTGTGGTTTCTTTGACATTTATTGAAACATTACATCTTAATAATACTTAATGAGAGGATAAAAGATTGATTGAGTTGACGTTAGGCTTTTGTACTTTTGTCATAACTATAAGCGGCTCCAGAATGTTCGATTCAACCAGCTGACAAATTTTATCGACTTTAGCATTTAGTCCATGTCTCGCATGCGATATACTGATCAACTGTATTGTTTACACATCGTTTAACCATGTTGTATCTCAACTGTTCCAAAAACAAATCGTCAAAAAAACACAAGTGTTTTTAATCATCTGTCGTAAGAAATTTTAGCATTAATCTAAGATATTTAGACTCCATTTTTGCTATGTTTAATAGTTATCACAATCAGAATATTTAATTGTTATCACAATCAGGATATATAATTGTTATCACAATCAGGATATTTAATTGTAATCACAATCAGGATAAAAATCTGTTGTTTTTAAATGAAATTGGCTCAAAGCACTACAACGAAAATGTATGGCATTCATTGTTATAAACTGTTCAAGGTAAAATTGTAGTTTTTACCTGTCGCGAACAAGGTTGGTTTTGACATTTAATCGATGTTGATACTACAAAGGCTCTGTCTAATAATTTTAAAACTGTAAAACACATGCTCTTTATCTCTAAATTTCATCATGTGGGAAAGTCATCCTTGTATAGTGTTTAACTTTTCAAACACAATTTTAACAGTTATAGATATGTTGTTGCATTATTTTTTTTATTACCGAAATCGTAATATCACCATATAATTTGTTGTTACATTATGACAAGAAGGTTAAAAATATACATGTTTGTTTTTATTATGGACTTTCGCTTTTAAATTTTCTTCGGAGTTTTGTATTTTTGTTATTTTACTTTTGAATATATATTGGATGGCGAGTCCCGACGGAATGGATCTCGCCATGAAGTCTATTACTTTTTCCCCGAGTAGATTACTGATATTTTTTATTGATATCAGACGTCTTATTAATTGTTTATTTATGCAATTGTTTTTATAAAAATAGCATATTTTCAGACTGTCAATATCTTTGTTGTTATTGTGATTTAACATTAAATCAGGCTGCCGACATAGTCAGAGTGACTTGTCAATCAAAAAAAGTATTTTTGAATTAAAAGTTGGGAGTGATTGACAATTGTAAACAGTTTGGTATTAAAAACGAGAAAACTATCTTTCCTATTTTGATTAACTTTGTATTTTCAAATTGTATGAATCGTCTGACGTTAATAAACTTGCTTGTCCTCAATATCAGTCCACTGAAAACAATTTAGTACGATAAATACTGTTGTCAGAATGTGCCATAAATGTAACTCGTCTATGCTGACAGAGGGAGGTAAACACGTTAGGTTCAGGTGGACGTAAAACAAATCTTTGTTACTATTTAACCTTCCATTGATTTACTATACTGATTTATAAAATGCGGTATGGACATCGAACTGCAGTAATGAGCTAACAGAACATTTGTGTTATATATGTAACGGATTTCATCTTGCGCTGTGGCGAACACTCACCACAGTAAAACGACACAAGGGAAAAAAGTATCATCAAAATTCGGAAACTAATGAAGTTATTACTACAAGCTTTCCTACTAATAATCAGGCATAACTCATTTATCAGAATAATATCAACAAGTCCATTCCATACAAAATAGGAAATGTCACTTCAATTCTTCCATAATATATCTTGATTGAATAAAAGTAAAAGCAACCAACGATTCATTATATTACAGTAAATAATTGAAAAATGTGTCTGATCATAAAAAAAACACACTTTGTATATGGTATTATTTTACCTTACGTTTTAGTTAAAGGTAAAAAAAAACCAACCTTATTGGTCTGTTCGTGAGTTCAAATTCTGCACGTCGGCTCTGATCTTAATTGACTAGGATTGTAAGTTTTCCTACCAAAGTACGGCAATTCTCGTCTGCATCTCGGCTCCAACCACCATTTAAAGCTGACTTTGTTCCTTCGTACTGCCCATTTGTTAATGTTTTGTTAAAAGAAAGTCTTGATCGGAAGCTTCAAGGTATATAAATTCTATAAATATGGCTACGTTATATAACGGTTGCAGCTAAGGTGACTGCTATTGCTGGTTTGTATTTTTTCCTACCTTTTTTCTTTTATTTGTTTATGATCCCTCTTTATCTTGTATTAGTATTTTATTTGTTGATCGGTCATCTTTGAATCTTTCCGTCTCAAATACTAAGACACATGTGTAAAGGACTAGGTCACAAAGGAGAAGGACGAGAATAATTCGAAAATAAAAAAACAAAAGTATTATCAATCTTTGAAATAGTATCATTTATATGTTTACCCGGAACCATGTAAAAGTTTCATCTGATTTCAGTTTAAACACTTTCGAGTATTTTGAAATATAACCGGTTTTATCTCATCAGTTATTAAAAATATCAATAGTTTATCTTCGTGGTTTTTCTTTGTACCCTAGCAACTGTTTCTGAGACAAGAAAATAAAAAAAGGTGCCCGAAACAAATTCAATATTTTACTAGAATAATAAAACTATGCCCCCACAAAAATAGGGAATTTCTATAATGTCACTTCCATGATTATCAGTGTTATCTAAAAGAATTGTCAATCAAAACTCATTAAACTTATGCTTTAATAAAGTATATTGTAATCCTAAGTTCTTGTAGTTAATTTTTACAAGACATCGATACACCAGTAATGAAGTAACAAACAACCCTACAGATCGCATAATGTCAATTTAGGTGAAATAACATTAAGATACTAAGGCATATTCTACTGATTTGTTTATAATGCCTGTTACCACAAATAATTTGTCTGAAGAAAGATTCATTACCGCAGAGTAATTGTTGGTCAAGTGGTTTATTATCATTCTTTCTTGACCGAATCAATACAGATGCTACAGATAACGGTAATTGACGTGTGTAACATATAAAATGCAGACCTAAATCCGAATTTCACTTTCTTCTCGATCATTGTTAGGTTACCGTTTCACACAAATATTTTAGTTTACTTATTTACAAATGAATTTTCAATTTTATTTTCCATTCTCAATTTTAGTTATAAGAACATAAAAAGCAATATTGACAATGTTAATATGTTAACTATATGATTTTATCGACTATCATGTACATAAACATTCATTATTCATACATACAAGATAGTTCTGTGGTTAACAATTGTACTACACGAATATAATCAGAATTACATTTAATTTTGTTTAATTGAATTTGAAGTCTATATAAACACATTTCTTGGATGACATTACTCGATACACTGTAGATAAGTTTTTATGTATGTATGCGGTCACATGTGTATAATAGTTATTCGTACCTTCGTTCAAGCACTGCTAGAGTTCCATCTATTATTCAATTGTGTTAGAGTTGTTACCGTTAACCTTTGTTTTTTGGTTTATAATAAATGTTTCAATTTTTAATGACTATTCCTGTATTTATTTTTCAATACATGCACTGTTTTACTTCATATAAATTATCATTTAGTTTGGAAACACTAAATTGGTGACGTTTACATTAATGATCGATTATTATTGAAGTAATTTAAATTTTTTGATTGAAATTATCTTAATTATCAAGTTATTTCTGATTGATTTTTCTTATAAGAATCTAGACCCTCATTTAGGGTACGCCAGTTGAATATAACGTTTTTCACCGTTGTCGCCGTGATTCACTAATATGAACATTTTCATCAAAGTTGCCACAGTGTATGAACACACATTGTGAATATACTCGATCTGAGTACATGTATCATAACCTGTAAATGTTGAATCACTTGCCCTTTACATTTTACACTGCCTAATTTTAAGATATGTGTGCAAATGTATTAAATAAGTTTTCAAATCATGTTTTTTTTATAACTAACATTATGATTTATTTTATAATTTTCAGACTACATCTGTTTCTGTATCCGTATTAACACTAAGTGCTATATCTGTGGAGAGATACTTCGCTATATGTCAGTTCTGGAAAGTAAAACCTGCTTCAAAGACTTTAAGTTGTATCTTAGTTATTATATGGTGTGTTAGTTGTCTGATATCAATACCTCATATTGTATATATGGCCGAATTCCATACATTTCCGGAGTCTTTGACGTCGTTATTGACATATTGTAAAATTGAAATGGATGAGGACCATTATTTGGGTTATAATATGTTAAAGATAACAATGTTATATGTATTACCAGTACTGATTATGACGTTCACATACTCTGTTATTTCCCGACATCTGTGGAAAAATGAATTACCTGGAGTCTCAGAAGAAGGTAATGTTTTATATACCTTAATTAGCAGTATCCAATTTATAGTAATTATACACTATATGTCAAAATTCTTTTAAATTATTGATTCAATATTACTTTATAATTGCGCAAAAGTAAATACACGGTTTGGTGGTGCACCTGACAGAAGCGGGACGTACAGATTAGGTAAAACATTACACATACTACTGATAATAGTATCGAATTCGACACGGTAGTTATTGGTTATATTATTTATGTGGAAAACAAAGGGACATGTAGTAGTATCATTTCTAAGTACACCATTGGTTTATATAAGTTATATATCTAAAAAGTTAGATTCTTTAATTCGTCATGTTGACGTCATGCCGGCTAATACATTTGACCTCGTTATTTAAGTAATATAGATGTAACTGATCACTAATTAAAACATTATTGCGGTTCACACATTATTTGTTTATCTTCAAACATCGCCCTCATTTAAGTAGCAATGTTTTAACACTTAAATATGCAAGATGGAGGCTTATTTGATAAAAGCATTTCAAATACAAAAAATCTACCTTTATTGAAAATGGATTTAATGAATTAACTTTTCATATGAATGAAAATACAGTTTAGATAGAGGCAACAGTAGTATATCGCTTTTTGAAAGTCATAAATCGATAGAAAGAAAACAAATCCAGATCGCAAACTATATACACTGAAGTGAACAAATAGTTATCAAAAGTACCAGCATTATAATTTAGTACGCCAGACGCGCGTTTCGCCTACACAAGACTCATCAGTGATGCTCAAATCAAAATAGCAATGAAGCCAAACAAGTACAAGGTTGAAGAGCATTGAGGACCCAAAACTCCAAAATAGTTGTGCCAAATACAGCTAAGGTTATCTATTCCTGGGATAAAAAAATTCTTAGTTTTTCGAAAAATTCAAAGTTTTGTTACAGGATATTTATTAAAATGACCATTAAATTGATATTTATGTCAATACGGAAATGCTGACTACTGGGCTGGTGATACCTCGGGGACGAAACGTCCACCAACAGTGACATCGACCAAGTGATGTAAAAATATATAGTTATCAAAAGTACCAGGACTATAATTTTGTACGCCAGACGCGCGTTTCGTCTACATAAGACTCATCAGTGACGATCAAATCAAAAAAGTTATAAACAAAAACAAAAAACAATGCAAAACACAAAGAAACGAACAATGCGATAACAATGCCATTTCCAGACTTGGTACAGGACATTTTAAGAAAAAATGGTGGGTTCATGCTGGTTTTGTGGCTAGACAAATCTCGCGCTTTAAGGGCAAGGTTAACTAAAACACTAGAATGACAACATTACTTGGCAGGAATACAGTACAAATAAATCCAAGAACATTCAGGATAGAGAAATACACAAATATACAATAGTACATTTCGACATGTATTCTAAAAAAAGTAAAATCACTAAATATAAAAATACTTAAAATTCAAAACCGCAAGTCCCTAATCACATGGCAAAATCAAATGATAAAACACATCAAACGATAGACAATAACTGTCATATTCCTGTACTTGCTAACCCCAGAATAAAAACAAACACGTTAAAAAAAGTAATTGATGATTGCCAATGAGACAACTTTCTACAAGAGATCATATGACACAGAAATTAACAAATTATAGGTCACCGTACGGCCTTCAAAAATGAGCAAAGCCCATACAACATAGACAGCTATAAAAGGCCCTAAAATGATAAATGTAAAACAAATCAAGCGAGAAAACTAACGACCAAATGTGTTTAAACAATGAACGAAAAACAAATATGTAACACATCAACCAACGACAACCACTGAATAACGGGCTCCCGATTTCGGACAGGCACATACATAATGTGGTGGGGTTAAACGATTTAGCGGGATCCAAACTCTCCCCTAGCCTAGTTATAACAATACAACATAAGAAAGAAATATAAAAATCAGTCGAAAAAGGCTCAACTCATCAGATTGATACACATATAAATATAATTAAGAATTACAACTACACTACTAGACGCGTGGATGAAAGCGGACTACTTTCTATCCCCCGCTACAAGGTATTACTTAATGACACTAATGTTTAAAAGCTAGTGACATATTCAAATAGGGAAAGTAAATACTGGTTGTCTCACATTTCACCCCTTAGAGTTTCTTTGTTCATCAGCATGAAAATAGTTTACAATATTGATGCCATAATGTAACCTTTTTGGAAGTAACAAAAGCCATTGTTTATTGATTCTAATATTACTCTTTATTATTGTTCAGAAAAAGAATGGGCATGGGGGTATAAATAAAGCATATGTCATGCGCATTTGCAACCTCTCGTTAGTCTGAAATTCGATACCATAATACAGATGTACTCATGTTTGTGCCCCGCATTGTAATGCTTTTAAATGTTTACTCTCGTTAGAAATGAATCCACTCATGAGTATTTGTCTGGGTTTTACTTTGTGCCATGTTTCGAATAAACAGCTGTTCAGCATGCTTCGAATTTGCATATAATTTGTCCCCAACATCTAGGCGGATACACTAGTTGCCGGAAGGTGCATCAGGTGCAGTACCAGTAATACCAATTCGAGCCTAGATTTGTTAATCATAACCGTCAAAACAATATGTTTTACAATTGTATAAAATCAATCATAAATGAATGTATCGTTTATTCATCGACCTAGTTACCGACATTTTAAAGATTTCGTTATAAAAAAATATAATGAATGATAAAAATTACGTGTGTCGCGGAATTAGGTTCTATAATTGATATTCTGATTTATCTTCATCAACTACAATAGAAGTAAAGAGGTTGGGAACGCAAAAAAATTGTAAATCTCTTCTACGAATGAAAACATAACATGTCTTTCTTATGCTTTTTTTTAGTGTATTTTTAATTTTCTCGAAATAGCTGTTTCTATATTGACAAACGTGAATGCTTGCACTTTAAAAATGTAATCTTAAATTATTCTGATAGGCTGGCGTATTTCAGCACAATATTGTATATCCAATTAACTCTTCATCATTTTACTTTTAATCTTTTTCCAAACACACATCAAACAATTTTTAATATTAACATTATCTTTAAAATAATCATTTGGATTGACCTTTTTATAGCCCATTCAAAAAGAACATTTACTTTGAACTAAAATAACTGATATTTGATTTAGAACTGTTACAATAAATGATTAGAAAAGTACCGCATATGAAAAGAAACTGAGACATCTTATTGTGCGGAAATGGAAATTAAATCCTCGTCTAATACAGCTATTAACTCAAAATGTCATTAATATGCGACACGTACTTCTGAAGACTGCCAATGTAATTTTACACAAATAAAGAAAATAAAGTTTCATTTTGGATACAGTGACAGTTTAATCTTTTTCCCCACAATCTTGAATACTGTTAAACCATATCGATTCTAGTTAATGCCAATTTATATATTTATACAGATCAACGACCAGGAAAATTCGCCACAAAATCTGGACCCGAGTCGCAGATGAGGTCGAGAAGAAGAGCAGCCAAAATGTTAATTACCATTGTGGCAGTATTTGTTATCTGCTTCTTTGTTGTTCATCTCATACATGTTTTGAGGTAAGCACATACACAAAAGCAATATAAGGACCTTAAAATCTATCACGATAAATACCTTTATAAACTTTAATCCTTTCTTAACTTGGTACTGTTCCTTAATTAATTTTTTGTTTGTTTCTTTTATCTAAAATTAGTTTCATTAAAATGGAAACTAAGACTATTTCATATATACAAATTATTGTACTTTTTCTATATTCTGCTAAAACTTGATAAGTTCCGTGTGCTATAGCTCTTTTCGGGATCACCTTTCATCAGGAATGCGGCAACGTAAACATTTACAAGCCAGATATGCATAAATACGTAAAAAAAGTAGCTTAGTGCTAAAAAAAGGACAAAACAGAACATCCTAAATCAACTAAGAATAAAATTGGATTTTAACCATTGGTTTCATATTTTTTTGTTAATTCTTTAGCAGGATATAAATCATGTCAGTTCTAAAGCCAAATAACAAACATACATTACAACACGAAAAAAAATGAAAAAAGAGTTTTAAAATCGGGAAGATATGTCGATGACAGGGATAAATTATACAATTAGAGACGAAAACTTATACCACTGAGTCTGACAAATGATTTCAATAAACCAACGTTTTCCTGAACAGCCATTATCATATTCCTAGGTAACAATTACGCCCATCCACTCCTTCAGAAGATGCAATTATAGATACTAACCATAGACCCATTTATCACTAAACATATGCTTCCATTCTGCGACAAGTTAATTTTGTCCATTTATCAACCTGACATTTCTCTCATTGTGTCTCTTTTTAGAGACGGAACAAGAATGAAACTTATTTCATTCATTCAAACAAGTGGAATTGCAAGGTTAAACAATTACGATACACCGTAAGGGTCAAGTATATTGATTATTATTACTGTGAACAGAAAGTGTTTTCTTACATTTGTAATGTTTGTAGTTAAGACTGTATTAAATACACCTAGGATGCTATAGCATAGCAAAGTATTTTATAATACATTAAAATATTTATATATTCTTTATACAGTGTATGTTGTTATATCGAACATAGTAATTTTATACAATTATCACAAACAGTAAAACTGCATACAGAAAGATAGATGCAATTCAAGTATTTGATTGCATAAATCATATACGATCAATTGCGTAATCCTAGTGTACAACAAATATGACATATACAATATGACAAATATTGTTAATTAAACATTAACATTGCAGGAAAAAAAATGCCTATTTATATTGTGTGTAGTATAGCAATAACTTATAGTAGATCAACTGACACTTAAAATTATTGTGAACTTCTAAAGCTTGTTTAAAAATAATAGCATATTAGTTTGGCATTAGTCAGTTTTTTTGGATTAGGAAAATCGATTACTAATTATAAATCATCATCGTTAATCAAATTTTGGAAAATATTAAACTTCTCTCGAAGGATTTTATATTGGGGACAATATAAAAAAAAGAAGTGTACTTTATCCCTGCAAGATTTGCAGAATCATTCCATTGCTAAAAGTGTTGGTTTACTATATATCTCTGTTTAAATGGAAAGTGAAAGTGCACTTATTCTATTTTTTTGTTAGTAGTGATATCTCATATTTTGGTATCAAAGCCTACATAAAAAATGTATGTAAGTTTTTAAGTCAAAAGATGAATTTTTTGTTAGTAGTGATATCTCATATTTTGGTATCAAAGCCTACACAAAAAATGTATGTAAGTTTTTTAGTCAAAAGATGAGCAATGCTTTTACTATAACATCTGAGTTAACATGTGTTATTAAATCTAATGTGCGCAAGTTGATTATTTTCTTGCATTTATAAAGGTTTCTTTAATTAATCCTCAAACATAGTATATTGTGATACTTGAACTGTGTAACATTTGAGCTGATATGATGATACTATGTTTATTTATCATTGTTGGTTCAAAATGATATAATTAAAATGACTTGGCTTTACAATCTGAAGAAGGTTATTCCACACATCTTTAGTGCAGTGATTTTTATAAGTAAAATTTATGGCTTAAACTTTGGACAAGATTCACGTTAGGTCTAAAAAAATAAAGGCAACAGTAGTATACCGTTGTTCGAAATTCATGAATCAATTGAAAAAATCAAAAGGTACCAGGTTTATAATTTAATACAACAGACGCGCGTTTCGTCTACACAAGACTAACCAGTGACGCCCAGATCAAAACAGTTCAAAAGCCAAAACAAGTTCAAAGTTGAAGAGCATTGAGAGCCAAAAGTTCCAAAAAATGGCCATGAATTTCAACTTTAACATAAAATTCCAAAATGGCCATAACTTGGTTCTTTTATAAGGTCTATTTCTTACGCCTCACTTTTATGTTAAACAAATCTTTTCATAAAAGAATAATCCTATAAGCTTCCTCGTGATCACATTTTAGGTATGATGTTTAAAAACACATTCTATGCTCTTTAAGGACCCTATACCATGCAGGCACTCTATGCCGTTACTTATAATTCAAAATGTTTGTAGTCCAAAATATTTGCCAATGATGAAATTGAATCCACAGACAAGCTAAACACAAAATACGTAATGAATCAGTAGTGGCTGCTTGGAGAAGACGTTACCAAGTTGAAAAAACTTGTATCTAATCCATTTGTCATTTTTGAACAATAACATATGTTTAAACTAGTGGCTGCTAAAGTAAATTAATTGAATAGCTGTTTTTAATTATTGAAAAGTTGACCAAATATGATTGTACAAAACACATAACACATACATGTGGGGTCATTACTTCGTAATTTTAAACCTATATTCCGAAAAGAACTATTCTGTATTAATATTTTAATCATTAATACTTATATGTGAAATTTGTAATAATTTGACATGGTTGAAAAGCATAAAAATGTCTTGGCCAAAAAATAATACACAAACCGTACTGAACTCTGAGAAAAAATTCAAAACGGAAAGTCCAGTATCTAATGGCAAATTCTAAGGCTCAAACACTTCAAACAAATGAACAACTTAACCCTTTGAAAACTTACTCCTTTTTCCGGCATGATAGGTTAATATGAATCTAGATAACTAAAAGGCAATGTCACCTAGCCCGAATCTCTATTTTGATGGAGTGTTAAAATGTGGTCTGAATTCAGATTGTTACGCTACTGTTATTAAATCTGGTAAGTGATCCGTGTTACGACAGTCAACTATAACATATAAAAGCAATCGTATAGAATTTTCTATATTCCTAAAATGTCTATTTCTAATGAAGAAAAAAATCCTTTTATAATTTTTTTTCGATTGAAAATTATTTTAATACTTTTCGTTTTCAAAGAAAGCTACCTTGTGAATTGATGTTTTGTTTTACATCAAGGCTTATTTAATGGCTAATTTAGATCAATTTAATATCAAATAACAATATATTCTTGATCTTACGAAATACGGACTTTTTGATACTATATATGCAATCTACATTAATATAAATTGAATGTGTTTATACATGCGTTTCATATAATGTTCTTCTTAAATAGTTAAAATACGCACAGAACTGAAAGAATACTAGTAAACAAAACGAGTTAAAGGAAATCAAAAGATATTGGCATTGTTCGTACTAAACGTGTGTCAGTCTTTTATCTTCTTATAAAGACCTTCTTTTTCCACAAGAACATTAAAATTGAGAAAAAAAATGTGGAATGTGTCAAATTGACAACAACCCGACCATAGAGCAAACAACAGTCGAAGGCCACCAATGAGTCTTCAATGTAGCGAAAAACTCCCGCACCCGGAGGTTTCCATCAGCTGGTTTGATTACAAGTGAAAATTAAAAATACAACCTGATAACTTTATAACATCTTGCAATAGTATTAAAACATTTGATTTTTCAACACAAGTGTTCCACATTCCACACTAAAAGAAAGAGTTGGTATTGCTTTGTTTCATAAAAAAGAATGGCCAACGTAGATACAAGTATCTTATCATAGGGAGGGACAAATCCTACTTTGTAAAAGATCACTCTGAAACAAACAAAAAATTCTCTGAAACTGACAGTATCACGATGCTTGATTTCTTGATTGACAACATACTTGTTACGTTCGGAGGACGTGTTTTTCAACAGACTGTCGGCATTCCAATGGGAACCAATTGTGCCCCTCTTCTTGCAGATTTGTTTCTTTATTAATATGAGGCTCACTTCATACAGGAAATTCTTAGGAAGAAAGATAAGAAGTTAGCAATATCCTTTTAGAAAGAAAGATAAGAAGTTAGTAATATCCTTTAACTGTACTCTCCGCTATATAGATGATGTTCTTTCACTAAATAATTCAAAATTTGGTGACTATGTTTAACGCCTCTATCCAATCTAACTAGAGATAAAGGATACAACAGATACAGTTAAGTCTGCCTCATATCGGTTGAAAACAAAACTTTACGACAAAAGAGATGATTTCAGCTTTCCAATTGAGAACTTTCCATTTTAAGTAGCAACATTCCAGCAGCACCTTCATACGGGGTATATATCTCCCAATTGATACACTATTCCTGTGCTTGCATTTCCTATCGTGATTTTCTTGATGAAGAGTTGCTGCTCACAAGGAAGCTATTAAACCAAGAGTTCCAAATGGTGAAGTTGAAATCATCCTTTCGTAAATTTTACGGACGCCATCACGAGTTGGTTGACCGTTATTTAATAACCGTTTCACAAATGATTTGGGATATGTTCTTTACGTCGTAACTACAATCCCCTTCCCTTTCATGAATGTGACCTACATAATTAAACTATTTACCGGATTTGTTATAACATAAGCAACACGACGGGTGCCAAATGTGGAGCAGGATCTGCTTACCCTTCCGGAGCATCTGAGACAACCCCTAGTTTTTTTTGGCTTTTGTTTGGTTTTTTTTTGGGGGGGGGGGTCGTTTTGCTTATTCTTAAGTTTTCTATGTTGTGTCATGTGTACTATAATATTGCTTGTCTGTTTGTCTTTTTCGTTTTTAGCCATGGCGTTGTCAGTTTATTTTCGATTTATAAGTTTGACTGTCCCTCTGGTATCTCTTGTCCCTCTTTTATAAAGTGTATACTAATACAAAAAGTACGTTTTATAAATTCAAAACAAATAATGATATAAACACTTTAGGAAATCCCCGCATATCGAAGTAAACACATACCCAGTTCATTTAAGTAATGACTCTTATATTTTTTTGTTTTTGAAAAAAAAAAAACATAATAAATTTGCTGCATACTGAATAACACGCGTAGCGAATTAAAGTGTGCACCCCAAATTGTTATGTTATTTCAAATAGACAGTAAAAAAATTACAATCAGTCCTGATAATTTAATTTTAAGTTCCATTTTAAGACGGAAGAAATCATGAAATAACATTGATTTCGCCACGTTTAGATGACAAAATTATGTCTATGACCTGATAGACAACACACTGTTAGCCATTCTGAAGACGTGTTTCATCCAAAACTAGATTATGCAACATATTTTATATTATTTATTAACTTTTCTGTTATTAGACTTATTAGACAGTAGTATACCGCTGTTCGAAAAAGTGTTTGTGCTATACAAAAAGGTGGATTCGCAAAATACTGAATACTGAATACGGATTTCAAGATGTCTCTGGACGTTAAGATCTTAAGCTATAATAAACAACATCAAAATGTTAACTGGTATCTTGTAGAGGCTGTCTAATTCAAACACTAAAAAGTAAAATCACAAAAATATACTGGAATCCGAGGAAAATTCAAAACGGAAAGTCCCTAATCAAATGGCAAAATCAAAGGATAAAACACATCAAACGAATGGACATCAACTGTCATATTCCTGACTTGGTACAGGCCTTTTTCAAATGTAGAAAATGGTGAATTGAACCTGGTTTCATAGCGCTAAACCTCTCACTTTTATGACAGTCGCATCAAATTCCGTTATTTCTACAACGATGCGTGAACAAAACAGACACAATCGGTAAAATAGTCAAAATATGGTTACAGCAGTCATCACTGTGTTACAATCTCAAGACAAACAAACATGTTCAAAAACGGATCTTGCTTAAAAGTTCGTTTCTACATAAGAAAATGCCTATAGCAAGTCATGAATATGACAGTTGTTATCCATTCCTTTGATGTGTTTTAGCTTCTGATTTTGCCATTTGATAAAGGGACTTTCCGTTTTGAATTTTCCTCGGACCATCAAATCTTAAAACACAATACAGTTATCTCTTATTGTACTATCTGTGTTATTCAGTCTGGGTACCTTGTGTTGCACATTTAAAAAAATTCTTAATTGGTAAAAGTTTCTATTCTTTAATTAATGACTGCAATTCGTCCAAAAAACGAATGTACATGAGTTTGGATTTTCGTTTTTTCTTCTTTCTGATGTTGATAAAGTTTGATATGCACATAAGTATACATTATTGTGTGCATCTTAATATGTACAATTTAAACCTAATAAAATGGGGAAATGAAAATCATAAATAAAAAACCATTACACGTTTATTAATTTGGTTTAACTTGAAAAAAGTAGGTTCATTGCTTTATTCCCATATGTTCATTTCCCTCGCAACCTTTCATTTAAAATCGAAAATAACGGACTAATTAGTCATACTCTTTAGTACTACGTTAGCGCCATAATCAATTGAATTTTAAGTATATTAGAATTAGTCATTAAATTCCAATAACGAGACTGTCAACAAATATATTTAAACACTAAGTAAATGTTATCTAAATACAACAACACGTTTAGTAAAGTTCTGTAAATCCTTATTGATTGATTTTTTACTGTTTGAATTCTCGATTAAAAAATTACAACAAAAAGTGAAATCAGTATAATTGCAACATAAATTAAAATAACAAAAAACAAAAATAACCTATGCAACAATCATGACAATCCCCTCAATAACCAGGAGTTGTATCCTTGAAAGGCACCTTCAAAGTGATCATCACACCAGTGTCGCGTATTTGAGCGTAAAGTATGCTATAACTATAGTGCGAACTTGGCTAATCATGAGGGTCTAGCACGGTTGGTGTCAATTAAGAGCAATCTATTGGAAAATATTACATACAGATATCAAACTAACAAATTATAAATTGCTATGCTTTAAACTAACTCTCACGTTGGGATTTTAAACGTAAAACAAAATCACAAGAAGACAGTCTATTATTTTCTGGCAGTTAATCGGCATTTCTTTGCTCTTACTTCTAAATAAAGCGAAGGGGCATCAAAGTCAAATCGGCTAAAAATAAAACAAATATGTACATCATTGATATGAAACGGTGATTTCCAGTTTCAGTTTCCTGATGATAATGCAGTAATCTAAAATAATTCTGTTTAAATATACATTATATTGCATATTTTGGAATTAAAATAAGACAAAACTCTTGTATTGTCAATTGTGGTTTTATTGACATTTTGACTATTGAAAATGTAGAGATATAATCTTAACTCTTTTTTTTGAAACCATTATTGAATTAGAATATCCTTTTATCATGGTAATCACTAAATAAATATCTAAACAGATAAAAAAAGATATAGTTCATAAGACTTTGAACATTATGTGCCAATGACGAATTCAAACAATGCATTGTTTGTACATTGTAGCAGCAATATAGCTGAACGGCTGTGTGAAGAAAGAGATTCTGCCACATACAAGCCTCTATTTGGTAGTGATTCCGAGATGTTGGAGACTACTTTATTCAATCATTAATGTTTTTCTTGACCGTATTTTCGCCATATACCTAACAAACTTTTAACTTTTGATAGATCATTCTGTTTTTAGGTGAAGTCTATTGTTTTCAGACATTTGTATGTCAAAACATTACAGTTTTAATCTTGTTAGATTAATGGATAATATCTATGGGAAAGTTACTGTTATTACTAACAGACAACGGATATTGCTTACTGTTCTTCCTCCTAAATTAGTTCACTTGATAACTGAAGAAGATTTCTGAAGATTAACTCATATATACTAGATTGAAATAGAAAAGCATGACAGTAGAACCCAATTCCAAAGCTTATAAGATTGAATTTGTTTTGTGTTTTTTAAAGTATGATGACATATTTAGAAATTTCATCTAAAAACTTTTCTCTGTGAATCTTCTGAGTTCTTCTCCTAGGCATATTTAATTGTCCCCTGTGACCATATCAGGATATATATTCAAATTCTCAAAATATCCCATGTTCTTTTGTTGATTATTATTGATATTTTGCCAAAAGTGTTGAATACTAGTTTTGTTTGGTTATGAAAATCAATACTTAAACTATTGTTTGCTTTATAAAAGAAATATACATTTCTGTATTACGTTTTATTAGTGAAACATAAGGACTTACAGAACAACATTACAGAAACAACAGACACGGCGTTCTCGGCCTCTGCTTTATTCCTCGAATTTGACATAAGCGGTCATTTCAATACCTGAATCAATGACAAACGAGACGTTTGTATTTTTAAATTATCAATTTTCCTCTTCTAAGTAACAATATAGCTACTTCACCTGCATATGGGATATACAATTCCGATCTCATTCGGTATTCAAGTGCTTGCGGCTGCTACTCAGACTTTGTTAAACGTCATCAGTGTCTGTGCAGAAATTTGATGTCTGAGAACATCTCATCCTTTTTTCTAAAATAAAGATAATATTCCGTATCAACTTCATAAATAATACACGATGGTCTTGAAATACAGATTCTAGTTACTGACGTTGTGAATCATTTTGATAATTAAGTCTTTCCACTTTTCTGTGGAAAGACTTATTGTTTTTCTTCTGATTATTATTTTTTTTTTTTTTTTCTTCCGCCAAATTTTGTTCTTGCGATAAATGTTTGTTTCGCAATATGTCGCTTAGATATTTCTCATATGGTATCGTATAGTTTATGCGCTTTTAAATTTCACCCTGCTAAGCCGAACCATTTTCTTTGTAAGAGTTATCTCCCTATTCACTGTTTATCATCTGTGTGCATCTCCTTCGTAACAAAGATAGCGACAAAATTCTTTTTAAAAATTGTTCGTTTTATCCTCAGGAATTTTTGGCTAATTTGGATCGAAGCGATTCGATGACATTTTATAGGAGTTATCTACCTTTACAAAATAAATTTGTCGGTATGTTTTTTTAACTCATAAACAGTTAACTGTATAACCCTGCAATGTTTTTATTTGAAGCCTCTAGGTCCTAACTTAAAAAATGAGGTCAAGGTCAAAGGTCAAGGTCAAGTTCTCAATTGTGACTTTTGCTTGTTTTTACAATATCTTCGACACCTTAAAAGATACATATAAAAGAACAAGTGCAAAATGTCTGCTTTATTGTAATGAAGATATGCTACATTTAATGCTATACAATTTAAGGTCATCTTATAGGAGTTAGTGCCCCTGAAATGTCTTGAAATACGGTTATTTGATTATAACTTCAAGTAAGTTCATGATCAAGGCATTTGACCTTAAACAAAAGGTAAGGTGACAAATGACCTTGAAAAATGACTACCGGAAGTGACCTTGAGAAAACCGGATGTAGCCTTTTTTGCAATTTTCTCACATAAAAGTACTCAGAATCCATATATTTTGTCATACAGAAACAAAAACTGATAACTGAAGACTAAAAATGACTTCCAACAAACCGGAAGTGGCCAATTATCTCCCATTCTACATACAAAAGTATATAGATACTATATATTTTTGGAATCAGTGTGAAAAAAGCTATCACATGAGACAGGAAGTGACATTCATTTCACCGGAAGTAGCATATTATCTCCCTTATATCACTAAAAAATATAATTAAACCATTATTAATCGCATCAGTATGAAGAAACTATCTTCTTATCCAAATTTCTTTGATGTGGAAAGACTTTCAATTGTTCTCTGAACAATTGGTTTTTAATGTGTTATAATATTCTTTTAATTTTTCATTGTGAATTATTACTTTAACTGTTAAGTCTTTTTGGTAATATCCATTTGAAGTGGCTCGTCATTTGTGTAATTGAACTGATATTTTGTGTATTCTTGTCTTTTTGTTTTTGATTAAGTGCTTTGTTAATATGTTCTTTTTGCATTTCTTTGTTGACCTATTTGTTTGTTTTATAGTGGTTAAGATTATAAAACAATGTTGACTGCTGTTACTCTATTTTGACATTTGTACATTAATCTGTTTTGTTTACAAATCGTTTATAATGCAATTGAATGTTACGCGACTTTCACGCATTGCAAATGAGAGGTTTAGCTAGCTATGGAACCAGGTTTGAACCACCGTTCTCTACCCCAAAAATGACTGTACCAAGGCAGGAATATGACTTTGTAATACATTCAGTGTATGTGTTTGAGCCTTTGCTTTAGAAGTTTTGCTAAGGAACTTTCCGTTAAGAATTTCCTCGGATTGCGACATTTTTGTCATTCTACCTTTTAATATGCATGATCGATTTATATAGTCACAAAACTTATTCTGAGACTTAAGATTTATTGTTCTCTGAAAAGTTTTCCTCATTATGTAGATGTACAATATTAACAAAGAAACATTACCTCACAAAAAAATACAAGTAAACAGTGTTTGAGCAAACAAATGGATATTGCATTAATATTTACGGCAAAATTAATTTGAAAAAAATATTCGCACAAAGTTGCACTCGTAAATTAATAGTTTTGTCTTGTTTTTGTTGTTGTTGTTGTGTTAATGCCGATGACATACGTAAGCAAAACACAGAAATTACCTTATTTATTTTTATCTGCCTCTTTTTTTGCCGAGTTGGAAATAACGTCATTATCAATATGGTTTATCTAATGCTCACTGGTTTTTTTTCTTTGCAATTGGCTTGTCGGTTTTGCTTTAAAAAAAATAATCTAAGATAATGGTGTATGGTTACCAATCTTTTAAAGAACAAATCAGGGCTGTAACCGAAACAACCTTACGTCACTGTACCACTTCCAGCATTGTGTGACACCTGTATTGTAAGGTGTTCCTTGTTAACAAGCGGGACACATGTTAACGAAACAAAACGACGACCCGAAATTAACCTGATAACATTTAATGAAAAAACAATTATAGCAGACTACACTGAACCGACGGCATCCCTAGGAAAAGACTAATTGCTTAGCATTTCATACTTTAAACCTTAAAGATGTGTCAGTCGATGCACACAACAAAAATTCATCCATTTATTTATGTTTAGGCAAATGGCTTTTTACATTTACAAAACACTTTTGTTGTACATTTTCATTGGTAACAACACATATTGGAATTTATGTTTAACCGCCTGTGATTACGATAAGACAGTTGTATTAAAATCATTTATCATCTAAATTGCCTATTATGATATTATTTTTCATCTTGCGTGAATTTGTTCTATGTATTATAAAAACCACAAGTCAGTTATTTCCGGATTTACGGTTTCTATTCGATAGGAAAATTATTATTTTCCACATAAGTGAACTATTATACCTGATAATTTTAGTGCATATTTTGACAAACATCTTTTGACAATGTCTTTTATTAGTATTGAATGACTTACAATGCTATTTTAATATAATTCTTATAAGGTAGTGTGGTTTCATGTTTAGGAAATTAATCTAGTACCAAAGAATCGTTTATATTCCGAATGCATTAAATCTTCCTTGAAGTTAAATTCTGTTCAATTTTTTTCTGCCAGACATTATGCATTTATAAGATATCTGTATTCATGTACACTCATAATGTTCTTTGTTGACATATATCACTGTATGTTGAAAATGTTTGTTTTTAAAGAATTATTTTAAAAACAAGCATAAAATTTTACGGAGACCCTCAAAAGAAAGAAGCTACGACGTCCTAGTAATTTATATCATGCCCTTGCCTATATTTGTCTGACTTTTGAATCTAGCCAGGTAGGCAAACGAAGTATCTTTTGGAAGGTTTGCTAACGTTTATATCACCTTTACCTTCGTAAGACAAGCATTATGCTAACGTGTTGACAGCAATAACTAATCGAGAGTTTGTATGACAAAAAATGCGCACTCTGTTGCCACAAATATTCTTTATTTGGTTTGTTATTTTGATAATTTAGAAGAAAGCTAACTAATAGGATAAATTAACTATTTTTGCGATCTTTCCGTTTCAGGTCTTTTGAACTAGTGAATAAGATATCAGATGAAAATGTTCATATTATGATAATGCTGTCTCATGCATTGGTTTATCTCAGCAGTGCTGTCAATCCGATTATCTACAATTTTATGAGTGGTGAGTTATGGAATTATATATTTTATATAGATATATGATCATTAACAGAATTCGAAACCAAGCACGTTTTAAGCATTATAATTTCATTAGATTCCATGTTATGCTGTTCTTCACGGCTAATATGTGCCGTATGAACTAACTTTCTAAGCGTTCATTACACTGTACAGTCAATATAAAAGTGTCTGATATTGATATATGCTTTATATTTAACACAACATACAAAACGAACAAAAATGAACTGAGAAACTTCTTATCCTTAACTTAAATTGTTCTGAGCATTTTTAAATCTTATCCAGGTTGACATCCGACTATAACATTATCTATATTTAATTTTTATTTTAGACTGAAGCCTCCCAAAATGTAATAGAAACAGTTAAATTTTAATCAAGATTAACAAATTCCCTAGAGGAATCCGTATAGTCTATTGTTTCAAACTGGAATAATATAATTAAAAAAAAATCATACTGGTTTTTGGAAAAGCAAAAACGTTTTTAATGTTAATGACGAACAATCGAGTATTTCAGATCTTGCATCTTAAGGCATTGTTACATTTTGTACACCTCTGTAGGTCTTCAGTATACCACATCCTGTGCCTGACTGGAAAGTGGTAATCGTGACAAATGAGACATCAAAAATAGTATTTTCTGTTTAACCAGCTAGCAAAAAATACTGAAGCAATGTTTACCTTGATTATTGAATCAAAGTGCATTTTTATATGTAATTGAAAATGTTGCATCAATGTTGAAATCTGGTATTGAATCAATGTTGAAATGTGATTTAAGATCAATATTAAAAGTCGATTAATAAAGCGGAAATAATGGTTGATTCCGTTTATATTAAATTATAAATACAAAATTTATCAATGAATACGAGAATATACAGCCAATTTAATGGTCCTAACGTCTGAATCAGGTAAATAAATACTTCAATGCTGAAACGGGATCATATTTAAATATTTTTAATATCTCGATAGCTTCGTATTAATTACTTCCCCATTTATAACAAAAAAAGGAAGGGCGAATCACAAAACAGTGATCAATGAATTTGTTACAACTGCCGTTTTAAAAATGAAATTGAGAAAGGAAATGGGGAATGTGTCAAAGCGACAACAACCCGACTGTAGAGCAGACAACAGCTGAAGGCCACCAAAAGGTCTTAAATGTAGCGAAAAACTCCAGCACCCGGAGGCGTCCTTCAGCTGGCCCCTTAAAAATATGTATACTAGTTCAGTGATAATGGACGTGATACTAAACTCCAAATTATACACAAGAAACTAAAATTAAAAATCATACAAGACTAACAAAGGCCAGAGGCTCCTGACTTGGGACAGGCGCAAATTGTGGCGGGGTTAAACATGTTTATGAGATCTCAACCCTCCTCTATAGATCTAGCCAATGTAGAAAAGTGAACGCATAGCAATACGCACATTAAAATTCAGTTCAAGAGAAGTCCGAGTCCGATGTCATAAGATGTATTATAAGAAAAAAACCAAAATGACAATAATACATAAATAAGAACAGACTACTAGCAGTTAACTGACATGCCAGCTTCAGACCTCAATTAAACTGATTGAAAGATTATGTCTTCATCATATGAATATCAGGCACAATCCGTCCCGTTAGGAGTTTAGTATCATACTATCATCAAATACACGAGAACATAACCCTTGTCATGTTAACAACTGTTTTTTTTTTTAAATAAATGTGTTTAGTTCCGGTGCAAAGGACGTATAAGTGAATCAAGATTAAAGCCGTTTACTGGATTTGTGGTTGATGTTGAGACCATCGCAAAACGAATAAAAAGGTCATTATGTTAAGATAATGTTTGTACCAAGCCATGATTAATACAGTTGTATCCATTAGTTTAATGTGTTCGAACTATAATTTTGACATTCGACTACGGAATTCCATTTTGAATTTCTCCGGAGTTCGGTATTTTTGGTTATTTTGGTTATTTTACTTTTATATCAAAATGCAATTCAAGCAAAATTTTAAAAAGGTTGATAGTTTTGATTGTTTTTTGCGTAAATAGTTTTTTTTTGGGGGGGGGGGGGGGGTTACTTATTTTCTTTGATAGTAAATCATCAGATTATTTTAACAATTTCCTTTAGATTAATTCTGTTAAGGACATACGTTTGTTTATGTTATCTAGACAATCTGATAAAGATGTTTTTCTACAAACTATTCTTTAATCCCAATAGAATGTACAACTTTAAATGATTCCAGTATCTCTGAACCGAACTTTAATTTGTATAAAATTAGCCGCACAACAAAAACTTGTTCGTGATTTATACAAAATAACATTTCATACTAAATAATTGTTTGTTTTTGTTTAGTTTGCTATTCAGATAGTGTTTTAATGAACAAACAAATAACATAGATCTCTGCAATTAAACTGTAAAGCTAATATTAATCCTTATCATTATTTCAGCTAATGTAAAATATATTTCAAATAGCAGTCAATAAATGTATCATTCTAAAAGTATTGAAAACAAGATAATTAAAAACTGAGATAAGACATAAAACTTGTAATAAAAGCTATTATTTTTTAATTTCAATCCTTTGAAAATCCATTAGTGAACAAATTGATTGCTTATTTAGCTCATTGTTTACATGGCACGTAAAAGGTTTGCATCACTCCTTTTGTAAAGGTGACTAGATGCATTTCATCACTACTAAATACTTCGAATTATTTTGTGATTTATCGAGAAATTATCTTTGTTTTCAATTTTGTATTACGACTTCAGCGAGTTCCTTCGACGAATTTGACAAAAGTTAGATTTTGACGGTTCTTGATCCCTTTTTTTTACCGTTCCCAAAAAATTTTGGTTGTTTGTTCTAAATTCAATGCATTTCTCATTTTATTTCTGACTTAATCAGTATTTGTGTTTTAACGTTGTTTGTGTTATTTTAATTAAGTGTTGCGTTTAAAAGTTTGTTGGGTGTTAAATGCATCTGTTATTTTACTATTCAGTCTTAACAATCATTTATTTAAAAAAAGGTTTTCATTTCGAACCTTCACATGTTGTTTAAAAATTAAGCGATTTCATAGCATTAAAAAAGAGACCTTCACGAATCCTTTATTCTAAAGTGATTTTCACTGAATATACATACCATGGTTGTCGCTGATGACATTTGTATTGCCATCCTTCTTGCGCACCTACATTCAGTTTTAGTTTTTTTTTGTGCTGTTTACTAATATGTGAATACAACACTTATTAAATAAAATACGTCAGAATCGCTTTTCTGGATACCTAAATGTGTGGTCTTTTTGACTGTTTTTTGTTTTAATGTGATCTTGCCTGTTTTTACTAAATATTTCCCCTTTACTTGTAAACAAAGATTAATTAGATTAGTATATGAAATTCTGTTTGTTATGATATCTTGTGTAAAGCTATATCTAGTTAGTACATGCAACTTTAAATCAGAGCTTTGGAACTTGATTCGAAGAGTAAAGACGTGAAACATGTTATATCATTAATAGAAATAATATCTAAATTGGTTAAGAAATCATTCGTCTACAAGTTATCTGTCTGCATGAGACTGTCGTTAAAAGTTACAGTTGTGAAATCAGCATTTACTCATCAAATATTACATCGGTAAGGTTGTACCTTCTACTCGCCATGGCACCTAAGTAAGTAAACTCTACGGACGCCATCACGAGATGGTCGACCGTTACGGAGTATCCATTTCACAGATGATATCGGATATGTCCCATATGTCGTAACTACATCCGTTCCCTTTCCACGCATGTGACACACCGAATTAGACTATTTACCGGGTTTGTAATAAAATGAGCAACACGACTGGTGCCACATGTGGAGCAGGATCTGCCTACCCTTCCGGGTTTTGGTGGGCGTTCGTGATGCTTAGTCCTTCGTTTCTATGTTGTGTCTTGTGTACTATAATTGTTTGTCTGTCATCTGAGATCACCCCCAGGTTTTAGTGGGTGTTCGTGTTGCTTAGTTTTTAGTGTTCTATGTTGTGTCTTGTGTACTATAATTGTTTGTCTTTTTTAGCCATGGCGTTGTCATTTTACATTCGATCTATGAGTTTGAATGTCCCTCTTGTATTTTTCGCCCCTCTGATAGCAATGTCATGAAAATGAGTTTTAACACCGAATGCAGCTATCCTTTCTGATAACAGTAATACAAAACTATTAATGACAAAATACAATCTCATATGAGTATTTGACCTACATTGTACTGAAAATGTAATTCAACTTAAGTTTCATAAGATTAACTTATTCAGCTGAATACCCGCCATCAAAGCCGACATTAAAATCGATATTTACGTGTGATTGTATAATGATTCTATGGCAGATCTGATAAAAATGTCATTATATAACCAGACCCCAAGCTAGAATTCAAACATGCAAACCCTAAGGCTCTATGAAGTTTATTATAAATGTGGAAAAAAATAATTGTTGTTCTGTTACAATTTTAATGCTCAAAGTATGTAAAAAGTAAAATCAAAAAAATACTCAACTCAAAAAAATAAATAAATTTACTGTTTGATTTCATTCCAGCACTGTTGTTGCAAAAATTACATCAACGATACCATCTTCTAATACTTATTGGAAATCTCAGTTTCCTTCTTTTCCAAAATTAGATAAAGATAATATTCAAATTCATTTTCTTGGCTCAAATGGTTGTTACATTTTTCATGAAAAGTTACCAAAATGAATTTTGATGGATTTGCTTATTTGTAGTATTGTATAGAAGCTCGTTCATGAAACTGTTAAAAAAAACCATAATTTTTTACAAGATTTCTTTTTTCATTTATACAAAAGTCAAATGGGCGATATTCTATCACTGTGATGGTCTTTTTGAAACTATTTACATTCGCAATTATCTGAAAAATACAATGTCTGTACATGTTTAACACTAATAGAGATACAACGCTTGTAGGACAAAAAATTCATAACAGTGGCCTATTTATCTAGCAAAATGCTAGAAGTAATTTTTTTACTAACACAATTAAGTTCCTAAATTCTTTTTTGTCACATTGTAGCAGATCGGTAATTGTTACCATCAGCAGAAGCATTATACAGTCCAATTTATAGAACGTGTCAATAATGAAGCCGTAAGAAGCATTTGATTAAATTCCTTGTAATTTCTTGTAGTCAAATTAGGACATAATCATGATAATGTTACAACAAGTACAAACCATTACGTTGAAAAAAGCAATACAAAATGGATTAGGTAAACTGAGAACCACATTTAATAAAATGTTATCCAATACAGCGAGACGATCTGCACTAGACGGGAAACTGGTATGCTCTACTACAAAGATAAACAATTCTAGAAAAACAACAATACAGTTTATTGGAATTTAAGTTAAAAAAAACTAAACAGTGTTTTTGGTACTCTCTTGTTTAGCCTTCATTTGAATACATCTATATTTAATCTTTGTTCTAATATTGTTGTCGATTGTTTTAGTTTAATGTCAGTTCTAAATTGAGTTTATCTAAGGGAATTATCACTTCTGATCTTTTTGAAGTAGACGAAATATACTCGTTTATTGGAATTTAAATTACACTAGAAATGCAGTACGTATTGATATAAGTACATATTATTCAAGAGTGGTAAGTAACAAGCCAGAACAGTCAGACTAAGTCGTTATATTGTCGATTAAATCGATAGATAAACTTATTCATTCATAGTCTGGACCCTTTCGACACCAAACATTAGTTTAAGAGTACATTTTTAAAGCTACTCCAAGTAAACAAAGATTGTCTAAGTGTTGTTTTATATACCGAAAAATATAGGAATTTCTTTTTTGCAACAATGGAACGTGAAATACACAAGCAATACAGATAAGTAGAAGGTTTGCAGGGGCAATTGATATTCCCTAAAACCTATATTGGTGGTTTGTTTCAGACATACTTAATAAAATTTCTAGAAAATTTACCAAGGAACAAAAATTTGCACCTCATATTTCTATATTTGTTGACTATTTGTAGCTACTGATACCGTGAGTTAAGGAGTTATTGTATTCGGAAGCCACACTATATTGTCATTTTAATTTTTAATTATTTATTGTTATTTTAATTTTCTAGCAGTTGGTCGATCCCGCAAGTTGGGTTCTACTCCTGTTAGCTCCCTTTTTGCTCACATAGCTTTTAAAATAACCCCGTTTTAAATGCACAAAATTCATAAGAAGTTATTTACATTTTTGCACATAAACAATCAAAAGAGTCTTCACCTGTCCTGTATCTTTCAGCAGCATTAATTCCATTTCTTAAACCAAGACCGAAACCTGAATTAAGTAGCCAGAAAATTATTCTATTTTCCTATTAAAGGCAGCCCAATAGTCAGTACCTCGGTGGTGACAATAATTACCATTGCTAGGGTCACAATTATAAATCACGTGTTTTCGAAACTTTTAATTGTTCAACTTAGCAAACATGTTCTATCTTAGGAATATATGACCTAAGCTGTACTTGGAAAAACCTTTTTTTTTTATATTTAGGGGTCCTCAGTGCTCTTCAACGTCCTTCTCTAACTGCTCTTTTTAACATTTTCGATTCGAGCGTCAATGATGGTTCGTTTATAGCCCAAACGCTTGTCTGGCGTATGCAATTTCAATCCTGGTATTTATTGCTACATGTATGATTAATTTATTTGTTGTGTAAAATTTGAAGTTTATCATTCTGTAAAATACTTGTAAAAAGTCTTTCCATAACAAAATCGTCGACGACAATATTTTGTCCGATGTCAACTTAATGACATTAGTTAAATACAGTCTAGATGGTAATATAAGACAATAAATTGGAGAAATAATACGACAGCTCCAATTTGTTATACAAGCGAACACACTGCTGAACTGGCTATTGCACAATTGTGTTAAATGAATCAATTGTATGAAATCGGTTGTCATAGAAATAGCGTCTTATAAACTAGGAGTGTTTGGAAGTGTACAATCAAATAATGTTGTCCTTACCATCTGTTATTAACGATAAATAACATAGTGCTCTATAGTACTAAATCACTTAAAGATAATTTTGTTTGTATATCTTTTAGTGCATTTATTTGTATGATGTACTTTTTATTATACTATTTCAGCCAAGTTTAGAAAAGAATTTAGAGTAGCACTTAGTTGTTGCAGGAAGGGACGAAGACTGGTGTTTAGACCTCCACAATACACTACATCGTCTACAAGAAATCGAGGCTCCATTCCAAGAGGATCTATACCTAGATCAGAGAGATTTACAATGAACACATATACTAATAAACATGGTTGGTTTGTTGCTTCTGGGATTTTAAAAAAGGCAGTGATGCAACAGGACAAATATGATTAGTTTATGGTTTAATATCTAATCGACTATTGCTTTTTTAATATATTAAGCACATATGTTAATACTTAAATTGTGAGAGAATTGACAAAAGTTACTAAATAAGTACATAAATTACAACGCTTACATTTGACCAAACAAGAAGATCAAGTAGTCATATTAAATGAGACACGATATTGTTTAGAAATGAAAGATTTGACATTTGTACAGTGAAAGTAAACTGGGGTCCTGAAATGGATGTGTGGCAGGATTATGTTTCGAATGCTCAAAATCAGTTTTGGAGATAAAGCTCGATATATTTACCTGATATTGAGATATCAAGTGAAAAGCAAGTAAAGGATACTATTCAAATTGAAGCAAAGCTGTAGATGAAAGAGTCCCAGATGACATTTAAAATTGACGATTTCGAAAAAGTTACATGACATATTTTTACTATTATAAACTAAAATGAATTAAATATTTTATGTGTATTGAGAGGCCAAACAAGCTCCGTTTCAATTCCCTCAACATTTTAAGGTTTAAAACAGTAGGTGAATACCATCGCTGTGCTTGATTTTTGTAGTACATTACTAATTCTAATTCTAATTACTAAAACAATAAAAATATCACAAACAGGATTAGAAAATTGTTCAAAATGTCGCATGTAAACTTATATTTTGGTAAATGGCTGTGAAATAAAAACTTAGAAATAAAAAAATAAAAACGGTACATATTTTTGATTCCCAAAGCAATATAACATAATTTATAAGGTTACATGAAACATTTTAGAAGCAACCGTTACAAACTATTGAGATTAGCAATTTTGTCACATGTATTTTTTTAATGTTTCGATTGGTGTACATGATTGATATTTTGGAATATGAGAGGTTTTCTAAACCAGTTATCAAGAAACTATAAGCTGGTTTTGGACTTCATTGACCTATTTCCGAGCGTGCCTTTTATCTTGAAAGCTGTAAACGATAGGTAGAATCTTTGCACCTAAGCAATTTTAAGTTATCCAAGATATTATTAAATAAATTAACGAGTCTAAGGAGCGTATTGCCATACTCTACAAGTAATTTTAGCGAGTTGACGACAGTTTTATCACACTTCCCATAATATATTCGACCTCCACCTACGTCTCATGGAGTCATATAAAAGGAGCGTATGTAGAATTCATCATAGAAATAAGGCAAATAATGGTAACAAAGTGAAACGATTGTAGTTTTACACAACAATATAATATTCACAAAGCGCAGCACATATCAAACAGGGTAAAGTGCAGGATTTACCACCACCCGGATGCCGAGTAATGCAAGTTTTTAGTTTGAAGGGCATGTGGTTATCAAACTTATTTTTGACTGCCGTTATTTCAACCTATTTGGCAAATGTTTATAAACTTGATCACTTTTTCTATCCATTTAGTTTCGTACGAAAATTTTATCATTTGATTAGTACAGAAACGATCAATAAATGAAAAAAATGCGTTAGATTTCGTACATCACAATTTTATTTATATAATCATTTGTACTCTAATAGTCAGTTTTTGGTTGATTTTCTTGAAATTTATGTAAGGTATGATACTTTGATGGAGTTATAAGTTGATATTTGACTAAATTATATAATCTTCTGCTCATGAAATGTACAAAAACCGAAGTGTTTTGGGTAGGTTTTTTTTGTGCATTTTTCATTAAAAAAATTGCAAATTTGAAGCTTTGTGACCATTTTGAAAAAATAATGTGAACATTTGGTATTGTTTATACCTGTATATTATATTTATTCAGCATCTAATTTGTCTAAAGAAACTTTAAACCACAAAAAGAATAATACATGCTTAATTATTTTTATTAAATTTGAGATTCTTTACCTTGACATGTTGAAAAATTCAATAAATGGTCAACTAATGAATTACGAAATATAGATTATAGCTTGATAAAAGACATGAAAACACCTTTAGAGTTGTTTGTTATACCCTAAAGACCACTAAAAAATATTCTGATGAATAGAAGCGGTAAAGTTATAATTTTGTATCGATTTTAATTGATATTTCTGCCTTTTTTTGCAAGAGTTATTTCCCTTTTCAATGCAAATCTCCATAGGAATTTCAAATGGTGATTTTTTTACTCTTCCTCAAATAAGATTTTATGGGACTTTTTTTTCTGTGTATATTTGGGTTATAATGCTAAAGATGAAAACTTAAAAATCTTCTGTTGCAATTACATTAAGGTTAGGGTCAAATTTATGCTAGATTGACTGGACTATAATTAGGATTAACAAATACACAGCATTTGAGAACGTAATTGTTCAGTTAAAATTTAGAACAGAATTACTTGTTGTTTAGGTAAAATAATCAAATTAGAGTATAAATATTTAAAAACAAATGCTACCAGATAAAAAAATAAACTTAAATCCAACATCAAACTGACTTACAAGATAAAAGTCAAAAGAACTTCACCTTTCAAACTTTGATTATTTTAACAAAAAATAAACTGCGCAGGCTTTTAATTTGAAAGTTGTCAATATATTTTAAACAAAAAAGGCATGTCGTTGTTAAAATGCAAGTGTATTATTAATGTCAGCCCGAGCATGTGCTCTGATTGCACTGTTATTTATAATGCTAGATACCATGTCTTGCATCCATTGAATTATTGAGGGTCAAACTAATTAAAAGTCATTCCGTTTCAAAATGTATGCTTTCGTTTATTATGTAGCTTCTGAAATTGTACGCGAGTGGTCTTTTTATATAACGTTACCATAGAAAAGAAGTTAATAATTACATATAAATGTTTATAATAAAATATACAGGTTTGACTTGTTCATGCCCTTTTTGAAATGCAGGCTTTAATTTCTCACTGCTCCAGTCGATAGGCGAATATTTGGTAACCATTGCCTTTTTAAAATAGGGTTAGTCGCAAATGACATTCGTCGAACTAGGTGATGCAGTGATCTGGCACGGCAATGTGACAGGTGGTCTACCGGATCTTGGCAAGTCTTTCATGGAGTTCCGTTTTGATATGTGTTTTTTTTTCACGTGACGGCTGACCACAATACAGTGATAATCCATATGACGTCTAAAACCATTAAAGGACTTCCCTGTTGACCTAATGGCGATAATTTTTAATCGTTGAGCCTCCGATATTCGTCTGCGGAACATGCTCATATAGAAGGAATATGAGCATGTTCCGCAGACGAATATCGGAGGCTCAATGTTATTATAGTCAAAACGCCTGACTTAATTACTCAAATTTGAAAAGGGAATATACCCAATGTTGAATATTGCATAAGAGGCATGGTTCCCATGCATGATACTTCAATATCAAAATTACACATCTATCCTCACATCTTTTTAATGGTAGAATGGTCTTGTTAAAATCAATATTTGTATTAAAAATTCATTCATGCTAACATGCCGTTTACTTTTCTACATTGGTTAGAGGTATAGGGGGAGGGTTGAGATCTCACAAACATGTTTAACCCCGCCGCATTTTTGCGCCTGTCCCAAGTCAGGAGCCTCTGGCCTTTGTTAGTTTTGTATTATTTTAATTTTAGTTTCTTGTGTACAATTTGGAAATTAGTATGGCGTTCATTATCACTGGACTAGTATATATTTGTTTAGGGGCCAGCTGAAGGACGCCTCCGGGTGCGGGAATTTCTCGCTACATTGAAGACCTGTTGGTGACCCTCTGCTGTTGTTTTTTATTTGGTTGGGTTGTTGTCTCTTTGACACATTCCCCATTTCCATTCTCAATTTTTTAATTCAATATATCAGGCGGTGCTTAACATTTATTTAAGATGTATATATATCAAACGGAAAGTGGATAACAAGTCAATGATGCATCAATTCAGAGACATACAAAAAGACATAAAAGTAAATATGTTGACTTAAACAATAGGCACATTTCTTCACAAAATGTCAAGCTCTAAACCTTATCGAGACATTGATAGGCTCACATCTCTCTAATATATTTGTTTTGTCAGGCTAAGACCTGCTTCGAATTGAGGGTTATGATGATTAACATTACCAATGGTTTTAAGTACGAGTTTATGTTACATGTGTATTGTTTTTAAACTAAATTAACCAAAAAGAAAAAAATAGTTGAATTATGTAAGAGATTTATTCAAGGATATTAATTTCGCAGTCACTCCTTGTCTCAATAGTGCATGGCATTTTTCATGGAGATGACAGCAGCTCTTTCATCCTCTCTAGCAGCAACACTATATTGATTAGTTCTTTATAGAGATGTCATGAAGTTGTTTAAGGTGGGTACTGGTGGTGACAAAGTTCATTGGAAATAGTTTTAACAAAACAAGAATTATGCACTCTAAAATATCAATCCCTCAATCATATCGTACTGTTAATCTAATAGTATGTGAGATAATTATGAAGCTCCGTCTGGAGTATGCGTAGACAGATAAACTAGAACGGTTGGGTTTCCATATAATCATCTGACTTGTAATTATAAATAATAAGATGTGGTATGAGTGCCAATGAGACAACTCTCCATCCAAGTCACAATTTGTAAAAAGTAAACATTAAGATCAAAGACATTAACAATCAAAACCAAGGAGTAAACAAAGACTCACAAAACCAGAGGACATTTACATCAACAGTTATAAGAAACATCACGAACTCCACTAAAAACCGGGAGTGAAATCAGGTGTTCCGGAAGGGTAAGCATTTCCTGCACCGTAGACGGCACCCGTCGTGTTATCTCTTTGTTCAAAGTACGACCTTCAACACAAAGCCTTGGCTCACAATGAACAGCGAGCTATCAGTCGGGATTCTACTTCGTCAAAATTATCTCCCCATTACGCCAGTTAATTTTCACAATCGTAGAAATGGAAGCCATTGTAGGGATGACGCGCTACCAATTTTGCTCTTGGAAACCGATAGATTTATCCACATTGCACCATTACGATCATTATATGTCAGTTGTATTTTAAATGACAAATGTATCAACTAGCTAATAAGCATCAGTTAATAATCTTGCCTGCATTGATTCAGCTTAAAACTATTGTCTGATCGGTTGTCAGGTGGAATTTTCGAAAATTCATAAACATTAAAAAAAATTCTAATTAAATATTTCGTGGAAGGGCAGACTAGATTTTTTTAGTGTATGAAGACTATAAACCCTAGTTATCACACACAAAAAAATAGAATTTTTCGAAGATATGCACTTTCATCATCCAACTTGAAAGACTGTCGTCAAGTACTTTCAGTAAAAAAATAGCTATTCGAACACACCTTCTCTGTGTTTGTGACTCATTAGATAGGTATTTCACTTGACCCATATATTTCATCTTTTAGTACTGTGATTTTTTTGTGTTATAAAGTCAACCGGTTGCTTTAATATATAAAAATGATAGAATCTGAAGCGAGACGATGTATGAAATATTCTTACTTTGTACGATATCAAGACAAAATACTCAACTCAAACACGCCCTAACATTAAAAGGTGCACTCGATTTTCTCTTATCGATACAATTGTTACTCATTTTTTGAATTTTTTTCTTCAGTCACATAATGGAAGGGCAGACTCGTAAATTACTAAACTAATAGATTGATATGTTTTCCATCCGTGGTAATTTTTTCAAAGAAATCGGAGGATATGCATTTTCTTCATCCAACTTGAAAGATACCCATGTCGTCGACTTGATATCTAATTGTTCTGCTTAACTATGTACTAGATAAATTGAAAACTTATGCAAATGGTGTTTTTAAAATAAAACACCTCGTTATTGAGAAGAAAATTGCAATTTTGTTTGTTTCTATTAACTTTTAAAAATTTTGTCACTATAGTAAACAATACAGTAAACATTTATCGCCTTCTCTAACAAAGAGCTTCGATTCTTTTGTTCTATTTCAACCTGGTTTCCGACTGGCTATAAAACACCACACAATGACTAGTGAAGAACAATGCAAACAGAAAAGCCAACGGTCTAATCTTTAAAAGAAACGAGAATCACTAATGAACCACACCAAAAAAAAACGACATATACTGAACATCAGGTTCCTGACTTAGGACAGGTGCAAACAAATGCAGCGATTTAAAAAAAAAACGTTTAAATAGGCGCTAACCTTCACACTTATCTAAAAAGTGTTACATGTATTCCTACATCGTATTATATTGCTTTAGATGTTACATAATAAATAGCACATTTAATGTGTTATTTGTAATATTGTGAGTACGTCTGTTTTATAATATTAGTGGTTTGTTTTATGTTTGCCCGATTTATAATATCATCTTATCCCATTTTGCTCGTAAAGCCTCGATCACACCTTATCGGATAGCACGAACGGACGCCTAACGGATAAAAACAAAAGTTGTCCGTTGACAAAATTGTTATCCGTTAGGAGTCTGTTGATGTACTGACCAAATAGAACGGACGCGTAATGAATGCAAAACGGACACACACCGGATATGCAACGTACGAGACACGGAAACGTACATCCAACGGACGAGTATCGCATAAAACGGACACCTAACGGAAGCGTACCAGATAAAACGGATGAAGAAGATATACGGAAAAATTAAAGGCGACAATGATAATACATGTAAATCGCATAAATATTTAAAATGTTTCTGTGTAACTGGTATTGGTTTGTTCTTGAGAATGACGCCTAAGGGCAGTGTCTGGCCTGAATAAGAGCTGCATAATTGTGAAAACGTGCCCTTACTTTAAGATCGATTATGAATAATAAGAATTCACGAACCTTAAGCAGTCTGACATAAAAATAATTGTCATTTCCTACGCAAAATTTTCAATTGGCATTTATCCGTTTCAGATCCGTTTTATCCTTTATAACTATTTAATCTGAGCGTCACTGATGAGTCTTATGTAGACGAAACGCGCGTCTGGCGTACTAAATTATAATCCTGGTACCTTTAATAACTATTTACACCCCTGGGTTGATGCCACTGCTGGCGGACGTTTCGTCCCCGAGGGTATCACCAGCCCAGTAGTCAACACTTTGGTGTTGACATGAATATCAATAATGTAGTCCTTTAAAGAAATTTTCTGTTAACAAAACTTTGAATTTTTCGAAAAATTTAGGATATTCTTATCCCATGCATAGATTACCTTAGCCGTATTTGGCTCAACTATTTGGAATTTTGGATATTCAATGCTCTTCAACTTTGTACTTGTTTGGCTTTATAACTATTTTGATATGAGCATCACTGATGAGTCTTATGTAGACGAAACGCGCGTCTGGCGTACCAAATTATAATGCTGGTACCTTTGATAACTATTATAGCATATTGCAGTTCTCAAAATTTCAAACTGAGTTTATCCTTAAAGTACACGTGTCCTTAAGTAATGACGTCAACAGATTTTGAACATTTGATTGGTTTCCGTTAATAAAGCTCTTTTACCAATATCAATACCGTTACGGATGTAATATACATTAAAGGAATATTTAAGATAAATGAAACGTTAAACCAGATGATTCTGGCAGTTAATGGACAATAAATAGCCATGATATAGCTGTTTTTCCAATACCGACTTGACTCTAACTAAGAGTTTCTACATACGACACCGCTTGATTTGTCTCAAATGTAGTATATAGGAAAAACATACATTCTTGCAAACTACAAAGTTATCCTTCACATGTATTTCTTACCTTAATTAGGTATTTTATAAGTTATATAGTTTCTACTGACCTCTGCATATCTATAGAGGGATAGTAAATTGTTATCAAATGTATCAGGCTTAATATTTTTTTTAAATACGCCAGATCGAAATAGTTAGAAAACCAAGCAAGTAAAGTTAAAGAGCATTGAAGACCCAAAATTTCAAAAGGTTGTGCCAAATACGGCTAAAGTAATTGTTGCTTTGGATAAAAAAAAAACCATACTTTTTTGAAAAAGTCATATTTTTGCAAACAGTATATTAAAAAAATGACCATATAATTGATATTCATGTCAACACCGAAGTGTTGACTACTGGGCTGGTAATACCCTCAGGGACGAAACTTCCACCAGCAGTGGTATTGACCCAAATAGTTATCAAAGGTATAAGGCTTATAATTTAATACGCCAGACTCATCAGCAGGGCCGTAACTTCCGTTGAGGCAGGGGCGGCAACTGCCTTCCCTGAATTTTCTGAACCAAAATTGTATTTTGAAGTAATAAATTGAAACATTGACAATATGTACAAGAATGACTTGAATTTATTTGATAAACAGCACAAGATAAAAGTTTTAACAGTGTTATCATGATACGCGATATATCTGTTATTTTTTATGGAAACTACCTTGTTACAATGTATTATCGTTTGTGGGAAAGATAAAGACGAATTGGTAACTGTAATGAAACGGGAATACTTGACTAACTTGCCATATCCAGATGAATTTGGGCAAAAAGTTGATAGATGGGTGGCAAAATGTGATAGACACAACTTGCAGTTCAGTTAGTAACGACGCTTACAGGCGCAATTTTTTTTATGCTGATTCCGACTGGCATCTAAATGTCCATGTGGTATTAAAGTTACTTCTTACAATGCCGGTCGGCTCGTGTTCTTGTGAGAGATCTTTCTCTGCTCTTCGACGCTTGAAGACACGATGCAGAGCTTCAACGACAGAATATCGGCTTAGTGGTTTGACATTACTACATGTACACCGTAATGACAATGTAGGACACGTTAAAGCAGAAGCAGTATTAAAAAGATGGGATTTGAGTGGAAACAGGAAGATTCACCTTGCGTTTACCGCCGATTAAAATTTCCATAAAACATTTTTAGAAGCCAAAATTGTATGTTTTTATCGAGGAAACATTTACTGATATAACAATATAAGTGGTTTGAGTGCAAATGAGATAACTGTTACTCTCCATCCAAGTCACAATGAATTTAAAGATGATAATTATAGTTCAAAGTACGGCCTTCAACACGGAACCTTACCTCACCTCGAACCACAATCCCAGTTTGTTTTTGCATGAAAATTGCTTTTAGGTTCAAGCAAAACTGATGAGTCTTAGAGTAAGGAAATCGAAGGAAAACGTGTAATTTTGGGCAATTTTACTGAAAAAAAATCGACGGTGGCGCAATCGGCGGTGAGAGCCTAAATCCCCAAACCCCTGCCTCCCCGAATGCGAACCCTAGTTACGATCCTGATCAATGACGCTTAGATCAAAATAGTTTGAAAGCCAAAGAAGGAAAGTTAAAGAGCTTTTAGCACCCAAAATTCCAAAAAGGTTGTGCCAAATACGACTCTTTGCATTGGTTGGATAAGAAAATCCTTAGTATTTCAAATAATTCATACTTTTGCAAATAGTCAACTGATAAAAATGACCATATTGTTCATATCAAATTCATTGGGATGCAGCCGAACCCTCTATAGGTTCGTTAGGGGGTGTAGTAATGAAGTATATATAACAAATTAATCGCACACTAAACTTTTCCTGTCAAAAGTTATGTTTAGGCCACACCAATTTAATTTCTTGTTCTACGGATTTTTGGACTCCAAAATTTGGGGCGAGCGAGCGATTTGAAAATTTTAATAAAAAAATATTTAATTTGCAAAATTTTTGAGGCGAAGCTTGAAAAGTAAAGGCGAGCGATTATAATTTTTTTTTTGTAAACATAAAATAATAGGTTTTGACAATATTAAAACTTGATTTATCACTTGTACTTTGACATTTCTTTAATTTCTGAAGTATTTTTCCCTGTTCACCAAGAAATAATTAAATCTGGTCTATGTATGTGTGACTGACAATGAGACAATTCTCCATCCAAATCATAATCAGTTTGGGGGCAACCCCTTAATGTTATAAATATCCCTTTTACATGTTTTATGAGGGATCAATATAAGTTATAATATATTTGTTTGTACAAAAGGGCTCATATTTTCTCATAAAACTATATATCTATCTGGTATTAAATGGTCAAAACATGTCCAAGAATTTAGTAATATATCTGGACTTGAAACATGTTACCACATTTACTTTAACAGTTTAATATTATTCAAAATAAGTGGACCCCTCTTTTAGAAAAAAATGTTTAAAATATGATGTAACTCTCCTCTTTTTGAGTACAAAATTCTAAGTGTTCAAATGTTTTGTATAGAAGAACTATACAATTCCTTGGTATTTCTATTTTCTTTTCTACACCAGTAAAATGACTCCTTGTCTGAGGGAGGGTTGTTCTCAATCTGATAATAACAAACACAGGTCAAAGTACGGCTTTTTACACAGGGCTTTGATACAGACCAAACAGCAAGCTATAAAGGACCCCAAAATTATAAGCGTACACAATTCGAACAGGAAAACCCACGATCTAATTTATATATCCAAACGGGAAAATACCAATGAACAACATCAACAAACGATAACTGCTGAACGACATGCTCCTGAATCAATCAGAACAGGTGCATAAACATGCAGCGGCTATGGATAGTTTTGTTTCGCCAGCATACAAAATAATTGCAGTTGAAGGCAAATCCTTCAGAAGTTCTTTGTACTTTATTCTAACAACGATCATTTCTTGATAGGGAATATAAGTAAGGGGGAAAGAAACCAATTTTTTGTTCTTCACAGAAATACCCGCTGTTATAACTTTTTATCGGAGCACTCCAGGTTTCATGCTGAAACAAATATTTTCACAGATATTTACACAGTGTGGTGGGGTGCTTTTATGTTTAAAATCGTTATATACAGGTTAATAGACTGTGATTTAACAAATGTTGATATCTTTTTATAATATTTACCAAAAAAAAACGGTGCGGGAAATGGACATGATTACAATTCCGGATGCGGGAAGCGGGAATATAAAAAAAATAAAAAAATTCTGTTTTGAAAAAAAATAGGTGCGGGCGGGTCCGTCGAACAAGGGATCAAATTGGTGTGGCCTTAATAATGAGTAATGAAATACAATTTAATTAATCGATGACGTCATAATGAAAGTAAACGTGATGCCTAAATATCTTTATGAAATCATTACCCGTACGAATTAATAGGGAACCACTTTTGACGGCGTTAAACCAATCACAGCCGTCCAAAAAAAAATTTCAAGTGCAAAATGTACGGTGTTATATATGTATGTTTTTGAAACTGTAAAGCATTTGGAAACTAAAACAACACACAAACATCACAGTAACGTAAAGAACAAGAATGTGTCCAAAGTACACGGATGCCCAACTCGCACTATCATTTTCCATGTTCAATGGACCGCGAAATTGGGTAAAAAAATCTAATTTGGCATTAAAATTAGAAAGGTTATATCATCGGGAACATTTGTAGTAAGTTCCAAGTTGATTGGACTCTTAACCTTATCAAAAACTACCTTGACCAAAAACTTTAACCTGTAACTCACACTTTCATTTTCTATGTTCAGTGGATCTTGAAATTGGGGTCAAAAGTATAATTTGGCTTTAAAATTAAAACGACCATATCATAAGCAACATGTTTACTCAGTTTCAAGTTGATTGGACTTCAGCTTCATCAAAAACTACCTTGACCAAAAACTTACACCTGGAGCGGGACGGACGGACGCACAGACCAGAAAACATAATGTCCCTCTACTATCGAAGGTGGGGCATAAAAAGTAAGGCAAACGCTATAGAATAGCCCAATGGTGATTAATGATGTTCATGAAAAATGATATTTCGCGATCCCTTGGTTGCGCCTGTCGCGTTGATTGTGTTAATCAACATGATGACGTCATTAAAATTATTATTTCGAGAAGGTGAAAAGAACATCACCAGTGTTGTTTGGGGTTGGTGTTGCTCTATCTTTAGTCTTCTGTGCAGAATTTGTTGACGGCTTCTTTGCTGTTGCTTTTCGTGTTAAGTTTGTTAGGACACCTTTTTTCAGTCACGTTTGATCAGTTTTGCATAATATCTGTAGTAGTGGTCGATGTAATTATATCTCAAAGTAGAGACGGAAGACAAATATTTATAATTAGTTATCAAAGGTACCAGGATTATAATTTAAATTTTTGAAAAAACTAAGGCTTTTCTACCTCAGGCATAGATTACCTTAGCTGTATTTGGCAAAACTTTTAGGAATTTTGGTTCTCAATGCTCTTCAACTTCGTACTTTATTTTGGCCTTTTAAACAGTTTTGGATTCGTGCGTCACTGATGAGTCTTTTGTAGACGAAACGCGCGTCTGGTGTATACACAAAATTTAGTCCTGGTTTCTATGATGAGTTTATTTAATAAGCCAGACGCGCGTTTCGTCTACATAAGACTCTTCAGTGACGCTCAGATCAAAATATTTTTAAAGCCAAACTACTACAAAGTTGAAGAGCATTGAGGACCAAAAATTCCACAAAGTACTAGCTTTACAGTATAACCAATTGACCGACTTCTACTTAAATTAAACTCATCATAGATAACATATCCAGAAATCAACGCCACTTTGCTTATTTGAATATTATACTAAAGAAATCGGATACGGGTCACGGAAAGTACATTAAAATGATAGGGAATTTTGAAAAAATGTATGTTTTAATTTTAATTTAAGTGATAGACAGGTTGCCGGGGCAGAAAATGAATATACACAACAATATACACCATTTAAACGTAACATAATGACTGTTGTTGCAAAAATACAGGTTCCTGAGCTATTTTAAAAATCGAAGCGAGAGGCTTTTAACATTGCAGTGTAAAATACAGGCTAAAATGGCTGAAACGTCAAAATTTGCAAACTTCGTGTTGAAAATTGGCTTACAAGGTCATTACAAAAACAGGTTGCCGGCCGGGGTGAAATTTGAAACTTGAATTTCCAAAGAATAAGCAAGTCCAAACCTTGTTTGTGTAGTCGATGAATTTTAGGTTCCCACGTAAAGTTAAAATGTCACTATTTCAAGAAGCATAAACTCACGAAAGCACGAAAAATTCACTAAATTCGCGTTCATTGTTTTGATTTTGACCGCCTGACAACTTTACGGAAATATCAAAGTGATTGTAAATAAGGACTCTGTGACGGGCAACTTATAATATCCGTGTTTTAAAGATTTTAATGATATCAAGCCAGTTCAGTTCAAACTACTATCACGTGGTACAATTCTCATTTACATATTATGAATATTAATTAGCAAAACCACTACTAATTTCTGGCTATGACAAAATTGAAATTCTGTAAAAAGATTCATCGCGAATAATAAAAGTTAGACGGCAAAATGAAATACGAGGTTTGAAGAGATTGAGAACAAAAAAAGGTGTTATACCACCAAATCATCGTACGTCACATCCGGTTGCATACGAACATAGGTCTAAAAAAAATATTCCCTTGAATTTGACAGTTGTAGGTGATTAAGCTTCCATTATATTGCAGCAAAACAAAGCACAATTTGTTTTTCATTTGGGATTTCTATAGAATATTTTAGAAACTTGAGGTTACATGGTTACTACAGCGTGGAACCGGTTAAGAAAAGGGATTGGTTTACTTCCAGTGATGATTCTTTTCTTATATGCAATGAAGTGTTATGTGAGTTTTTACTATAGTACTGGTCAGGATAAAACTTTACTCACGCCAAGTATATCTTTATTTGAAACAAAAAATAAATTCTGCATAAGTTTTTGAAAAGTGGATATTTAACAAAGATGAAAGTTATGCCAAAAGACAGCTAAGATAATCTATTCCTGAGGTAGAAAAAAATCTTTGAATTTCAAACAGTTAATTGATAATTATGACCACATCAATGATAATTCATGTCAACACAAAAAGTGCTGACTACTGAGCTGTTGATACCATTGGGGAATAAATACTCAAACAGCAGTGAAATAGACCCAGTGATTGTAAATAAACTCATCACAGATAGCAGGATTGAAATTGTGTAAATGCGCCTGACGCGCGTTTCGTCTACAAAAGACGCATCAGTGACGTTCGAATAAAAAAAGTTCAAAAGGCCAAATAAAGTACGAAATTTAAGACCATTAAGGACCAAAAATATCTAAAAGTCAATACATAAGTGCTGACTACTAAGCTGGTGATATATATTTAATATGCAGAATCTTTCACTTATAAAATAATTTCTACGTTCATTTATTGTGTACACACATTACCTGTATTATCCGTTCTTGATCATTCAGTCTCACATTAATTCACAAAACTTTCGAAACTGATAAATGTTTCTTCAAATAACTTCTTTTTATCAGTCCATGTATCTCAAGTCTTTTGTATAATTTTAAAACTTTCAACATTAAAATTGAAACAAACAAGAACAAAAAATAAAACCAACACTCTGTAACTCGCCTATGAATTGTGTGCCTTTCAGCCAAGGATGTTTCCTAATTACATGTTATTCTCTTCCTTTTCCTCACATTTTTCCTTACTAGTACAGTTGACTAGACTAATACTTTTTTGGACACGGCTAATAAATCAACTTTGTCTGAATTTATGGTCTCGACGAATTGATAGATTTCTGTGTCATAATGTCCCCACAACTCTAAATAAAGGTGAGGTGATGCAAAAACATATCGGAATAAACATAATCCCCCTGACCAGCAATAATCGATCATTCTATACAATTCGTCACAACTGAAAATACCAGGCTGCCCTCTGTCCAAAATGTTCTGCCTAAATAAACATCTATATATTGAATATAGCTGTTGTCTGATTTTGACAGCATCCAAATGCTGACGCCCCAATTATGGGGTTTACTTAGTATATATTGTTTCAGTAATGTTCTTCCTTTAAAAGGTACCATGCACTTTTCAGGATATTTTTCAAACAAAATTTGTTATTAAATTGGTTTACCACAGGTTTTATTCTGTACTATGTATCACAATTATGTCCACCTTGTCGTGGTTCATTTACATGGTCAGAAAAACAGTGATATTGTAGTATTTTAATGTACCTGTTTCTGATCATTAAAGAAGAAAATATTGGGTTGACCATTATCGGATTTGTAATACAACATTGTAGAAGGTTTAGGACTTATTTCCATTTGGTATATAAAGCCAAGAAGTCCTTTATTTCTGGTAATGTAGGGATCCACCAAGCAATTTTGTAGTCATTTGGCCTTTGCTGAAAGTAATAGTTAGCATAGTTAGAAAAGTATTATCTAAAAAGAGTTTCTAAATATGTAAGACCTCCATATCAGTACCCATGACACGACTTGGCGCAGTATTACCACGAGAGGTAAATATATTTTGAAGACCCCTTTCAAAAATGTTAAACCCATCATGCCATCCATAAACCCTCCTGTCTTATCAATATTCACCTCCTGCTCCCCTTCATCCAGATTATAATCCCCATAAAACAGTTCGTTCAGAATCATTCTTGTTTAATCTTTCCTCAGCAGTCACGTCTTTTTCTTCTGCATTGATTACGTCTGTTTCACTAAAACCTTAAAAATAACCGCCAGATTCGTTTTCTGACACTGCAATATTCGTAGACAAAGTTTTACTTCCTTAATTTAGTTCGTGCATTTTTCCAGTGTGTTCCAACCAAATTATCTTTTCTCCTTAAAATCTGGGACAATTTTTTTTTAACTAAGTGAAAAACGTACCTGTCTTGTGCCTACTTATAGCGATAAAACGCTTAACGATGATCGCTTTTATAATTCTTAAATACATATTGAACTCATATATGTTCAGCACTACCTTAGAATGATTAAAAGCTTCATCAAAACAACAAAAACAACTGTACTTCCTCTGCTTGTAATCGAGTGAAGCCATTTTGAAACACCACATGACCTAAATACGTGTTTCCGGTTCAATTCGAATTATTTACCTTCACTATGATATTTGAGCTTTTGAATCTTCAGACATAGTAGTAATTTTAATTGAAATGTTGATTTTTACTGTTTATTTACTGTGTTGAACAGCAAATAGCGTTTAATTCCCGTTTTTTTTAGAGTAATATTTATGTTTCCTGATTGGTAACCCCTGTGCACCCTGTATCTTTTATGAAACATCACCCTTCACCTTGTGTATCATCAAGGATATACTCGCAGTGAAATGGTGAACACCACCTGCATTAATTGAATATAATTGAAATGATTGTGTTTCCCTGTCTATTTTTGTTTTTTATTAAGTTGCTTGCATTCAACGTTTTCCGTGATTTAGCTAATTCATGTATTTCAAGATAATTAACCACAATATTACTGTATTTGTAAGCTGTTATTTCAATAAATGATACATATAGATAACATAATTTACACAAATAAGGTTTTATAGTCTGATCATCCTTGCGGTTATGATCAAACACGAAAGCTTCAATGTATTTCGGAAAAATATTCAATTGAATGTTTGTTTATTTATTATAATTAAAACCGCTAAATGTGGGGAAAGCAAATACTTCCGAGTTATGAAACAAATGTAATTATCTTGCATAAAGTCTTATTTTGAAATGATATTTCGAAAAAAATATATGAATAAACGTGGAACAATATCTTGATTTTAAATGTTCTATTTTAAGAATGAATTGATAAACCTTGTATATTCCTGTGGTGCAGAATCTGCTTACCCTATCTAAGATCCTGAGATCAACCCCAGTTGTTGGTAGGGTTTGTGTTGTTCAGTTTCTTGTTTTCTATATGTTGTGTTATGTGTACCAGTTATATATAGCGAGGTCAGGTTAATTTGACTTTAAAAGTGGGACGAAAGATACCAGAGGGAGAGACAAACTCATAGATAGAAAATAAACTGACAAAGCCATGGCTAAAGATACAAAAGACAAACAGACAAATAATAGTACAGAAGTACCATAGACAACTAAAGACTAAGCAGCACGAACCCCACCAAATTCTTGGGGTGATCTCAGGTGCTCTGGAAGGGTAAGCAGATCCTTCTCCACTTATGGCACCCGTAGTGTTGCTTATGTTACAACAAATCCAGTAAATAGTCTAATTCGGTAGGTCATATTCGTGAAAAGGGAGAGGGTATTGCAGTTACGACATAAGGAACATATCCGATACCATCTGTGAAACGGTTATTCCATAACGTTCAACCAACTCGTGATGGCGTCGTATTTTTGGCCTCTCTTTTATAGACTGTGGACAAGTAAGTGGCCGTACGGTGACCTATAGTTGGTAACTTTTGTGTCATTTTGGTCTCTTATGGAGAGTTGTCTCATTGGCAATCATACCACATCTTCTTTTTTACCATTGAATTAAAACAGACATTACTATGTTGTTAACTTATAGTTTATTTGTTTCTTTGTGTTGCTGTTTGTATTAACAATTGTCCTACATTTTTACTTTATATATATATATTTGAAAAGGCAATGAAATACTATTTTAGTTCAGTACTGTCAAAACTCACAACATTTAAATAAACTCATTATAGATACCAGTATTGAAATTTTATATTTGCGCCAGACGCGAGTTTCTTTTATAAGAATTAAGAATCGCTCTAATAAAAAATGTCTTAAATGCCAAATAAAGTACGAAGTTGAAGAGCATTGATGATCAAAAATTCCTAAATACAGCTAAGGTAATCTATTCCTGAGGTACTGATGTAGCCTTAGCATTTCAAAAATTTAAAGTTTGGTAAATAGTTGAATTATCCTTGATATGGTTCATGCGCTGACCACTGGGCTGGTGATATCATCGGGAAATAGAATGAAATTCAAAACAGTGTGGCTGTGGCCATTGATTGACACATTAAATTCATCCATTTACTGGGACAATTTACGTGAACGTTTGTCTGTATCGACCACTGTTCACGACGTACCTACGATAGACATTTAAACTGTTGGGTCACCAAAGGTTTCTTAACGCCTTTAATTATAAAATAATTCGAAAAATTAATCAGGAATAACCTTTATGTTTTGATTTATATACTTGATATAAATCAAAACATCGTGTTATTTTTAATTAATTTTTCGAATTACTTTATTAAGGTGATGAGAACCTTTGGTGACCCCATAGTTTAAGTGTCTTTAAAAAGTACATAGTGAGCAGTGGTCGTTACATACAAACGTTCACCTAAATTGTCCCAGTCAATGGATAAATTTAATGTGTCAATCAATGGCCACAGCCACAACTGTTTTGAATTTCACTCTAAAACCTCCACCAAGTACGTTCCTGATATTGGCCGAAAGATGTATTATGGATTGTCCACTTGAATTTCATTGATCATGCTGAAACGATGTCATGTCTTAACAAGAGTGCTGGATCAGTGATCGTATTATGCCGTTAAGCAAAAATTAACTGTTAAAAAGGGTTTCACATTGAAAGACACTGGCTTTTTATAATAAAGTTACACCAATGAATTCGCGAGAGTCTCATTGAGTACATTTGTTTTAAATATACCTATAATTTAGTGCATGTACTATTCCCTTTTTCTAAGTCATATCAAAATTGAAATTACAATGGCTTATTCAAGAGGGTCGTGTCGAATAAAAGTACACGAAATCGATTAAATTGAGCTCGTGTTTCGTAAAATCAGCAAAAACGGTATGCTGCATTTATACGGCCACAACTAATTAGTTTCAAATGTCACAGTTAAATCGAAATTAATTCTGTTACTTCCGTGATCACGCAAATTAACTCTTAACTGGTCGAAAATATGCATTCGGAAAACAAACCTTATACTGGTAAAGATACAATGATTTAAAAGTATATTTACTGATAGTAGGACACTGATAAAAAGTAAAATCACAAAAATACTGAACTCAGAGGAAAGTCCATAATCACATGGCAAAATCAAACAACAAAAGTATGTAAGAACAAATTTCAGAAATAGACCGAGATTTAAAATAGTCAAAAATCATTCGAATGAACACACTTGTTAACTTATGATTTTGACATATTCTTGTTTTTGGTTTATACAAGTATGTTATACTTCTACTTTAAGAAATAGCCCATTAGGTAACTTTTTTAAATGTGACCATCTAATACATGAATTAACGAAAACTTAGCTGCGCTATGAGTGGTCGATTAGTCCACTATTTGGACAATGAAATTGTGGCAGAAAAATGGATCATTTCGAAGTTTTTTCATCAAAATTAATAAACCCGTTGGAAAGAGTTGCATGAAAATAACGAGGAATATCAATATTGACTGCTATACGACTGGTTGACAATCCAAGAACATCATTCTTATAATATTGTTTAAATCTAAATGAAGCCAACACCAGTTTTAAGTTTGTATTTATTTGATCCAATTATAATAAGGCTAGATATGGAAAACAAATTACCTTAAAATCTTAATTTTGATAACCATAGGATAAGAAACAAGAAAAAAAAGTAGTTTACTCTTAGCAACACCAACAACTGGCTTATAACGTCCAAGTATAGACAGCCTTGAACATGTTTATTTTCTTTGTTTAAGTTCTTTTTTACGCTTTTTTTTACAGAAATTGTTAACATTTGGCAAATTGAAAAAAACACTACAAAACATTACCTCTATCGTTATATTTCGAATTAACCTCGTTGCACTAAGTACTTTATAGTGCTATGTTGTAGAGAAAACAATATTTTGATTAAAAAGCGTTTCAAATATATCCTACGCGTTTTTTTTCTCTTGATTAAACAAAGCTCGTAGATTTGTTGGAATTAGTTCCTATCAGATTAAGCTAAGTATTTTTGTAATCTGTATATTTACTTTATTCTTAGAAATATATCTGCTTAAGTCTGTTGTGGGAGTTTCTGGTAAATTCTAGGACATATATGGAAAATGTCATGTCATTAATTAGGTATCAATGACGGCATACTTAAATAACCTTGACCGCATCACGCAGAGGAAAACAAATGTGCATTGCTTAAACCAGGTATAAATAGAAACAAATTGTGACAAACCAATATCTTAAGTTTCTATAAACAATACATATTCTATTCTATTATGCAATCTGTCAAATGCAGCGCGGAAATATTTCTATCTAGACTAGAAAGTAATACATCAACATAACCACGAAGATTTTTTCAATTAAAATTTGTCGCACACTGCAATGTCTTAGGGAGCTTAGACAATAATCTTGAATAACCAAAGATACATTTTGGATTGTCAGATCAAACTTCTTAGCAGGAGCCGCCGAGTAAAATTTCTACATCAAGATTCTTTTTGCAGGAGTTATATGCGTACGTTTCAGTTGTATCGATCCATTAAATTTCTCCAAAACATGACGGGTTTGTCCTTAAAGCTGTATTTTTATAAATAAATAAGCGTACTAGTGTTATAGATATCTTATTGTATTAACTTATGAAGTATGATGCCAAATGAAAAAGATTGATTTAAAATATTCTGATTGCTTACTGTTTAATGCAAATAGTTCATAATACATATTCAGAACGGGAACAAATTAATATTAATACAAAAGGTACGTTTTGTACTAAAGGCCGTCGAGGATGAAATCGGGAAGTTTGAACTGCCACTGTAAAAGAGGATATACTAGTATTGGATAGGGACATACATTGAAACAGACAGCAAACGAATATCGCAAAAAGTTGTTGTAAGGGTTCTTAACGTGCACAGACTGTTGCCCTCGCGAGGCATCAGATTTAACGTGCCCAATCCGACTGAACCTGACTGTGTACTTGTTTATCCCGCACGCCTTATATTGGCAAGGTTACCAGTAATACTGCCAATCAGTGGACAGAGTCGCATGAATTATAACGATTTGGGTAAAGGTTGGAAGATATTTTCTCTGCATCGGTCATTTTTGCTCTATGAGAATGGTAACGCCTGCAAACACCAATGAGTTATGTGCATTTCAAATGACAAGATGCGTATTCGATACAACCATACATCCAATGATTTAAGAATAACTTGCAGGTGACGGCGAATAGTACTTCTTAGTAGAGGAATCGAATGCGATATGACCTCCAGGTTAAAAGAAAATTATTAGTAATGTAACAGAAATATATCAGATAAAGTCCAAGAAAGACCGGAACATTTCCCGTACATACTTAAGGAAAACCAACAAAAGAAACACTGTCAAGTAGCATCAAACATAACCTACACAATCCTATAAATAAAGGCAACAGTAGTATACCGCTGTTCAAACTCATAAATCCATGGACAAAAAACAAAATCGGGGCAACAAACCAAAACCGAGGGAAACGCATTAAATACAAGAGAACAATGACACAACACTATAATGTAACACACACAGAAACGGACCAAGCATCAGACAAAAACCCCACGAGAAAAACAAATATAACATCAAAACCAAATACATGAATTTGGGATAGACAAGTACCGTGACACGTCTTATCGCAATGTGAATTTACACTCAAAATTAAGAGAAAACATACGACGCAACGTTAAAATGTAACACACACAGAAACGAACTATAATATAACAATGGCCATATTCCTGATTTGGTACAGGACATTTTTAAAGAAAAAAATGGCGGGTTGAACCTGGTTTTGTGGCATTTCAAACCTCCCCCTTCATAGCCATGTGAAATATAACATTAAAATGACAACTCAACACCACAGGACTACAATATAAATAAATTGGAGAATACAATGGACAAAAAAACACACGAACAAGAGACAGATTTACTTAATTCATTATCGGTGATCGACATAAACCGCTTGACAAGGGACACCAGCAGTAAACTTTGCAAAAATAAATCACCCAATTGCGAATTGATACCGTAACACAAACGTTAAGGACAAAACATGAATTTAAGACATTAGCAGGATCAATTCATAACAATCAATTGACCTTAAACATAAAGTTATATTTTCATGGCGAGATACTCAATAAAAACTCTTTTATTACTGGAGTTTCATCGTTGTTCTGTTTGGTTATACTTTATCGTTCTGAGTTTAGTAATTTTTAATGAAATAGATTTTAGTCTCTTCAGATTAAAAGATAGTCAGACGTACAGCTAAAATATAACAACAGGTTTATCTATTAATGTCATTCTAAAACACAAATCTATATGTGGGTTCATGGTTACACATCTAACGTAAATTGATAGATAAATCCAAAAGTATATAAGTGATAGTGAGGAAAAACGTTATTTTTTTAAGGTAGAATTCGCCAATAAAGGTTTAGATGCTATAAATATTAGCAATATTTTCCATCAAAAATCTGTACAAAAAACTATACCTGATTACTTCAAAAATAAAGCTACACCTGTTATTTCTTATACTTACACCAAGTCTATTGCATCCAAGATTTTCAACCACAAGAGAGTTTTAGAGGCTTTTAACCTCAAAGATACAAAATCCAAGCCTCCGGATTGCTCATGTGCATCGTCACAATACAATTACAGTCCAGCTGGTCATATTATTACTGGAGACCTTGGCATCGTTACCAATGAACAACTAAGAGAGTTGTAAGCCAAGGGACCAAAATATAGAATCCCCCAGCCCATCAACTGGAAAAAGAATTTCAAGTTACTGATGGATGCAGTTGAGGACTATGCAAGAAAATGGGTAAAGCGCGAACCAGACGAACCAGAACTGGATACTTTGTCTGAATGGATCAAAGCTATTCGATCATGCATTCAGAGGCGCATACAAAAACTACGATGTAATATGAGTACTAAAGTTTCTAACCCTTTCAAGAATCCGGAGGTTGTGGATGCTTTATCCTCTTTGCATGACAAATATGTCGTTGTTCCAGCAGATAAAGCCTCCAATAATATTGTCTTCATATGTAAAAAACATTATTTGCAATGTCTCACTACAGAGCTTGGAATTGATAAAACTACTGGTAATCCTACATATTCTTTAACATCATTTACCAAGGACGAAATTTTACAAAATCATAAATCTGTCCTTCTTTCTTTTGGTATCAACATCAAAGAAAACGAAGAAAACTTGCCTTCATTATACTGGATACCCAAATTACACAAAACTCCATATAAAGAACGATACATAGCTGGGTCTTCAAAATGTTCAACCAAACATCTTTCTAAAGTACTGACTACTATTCTTTCGACAGTTAAAGATGGGCTTCAAAAATATTGTGAGGAGATATATTCTACCAGTGGTGTTAACCAGATGTGGATTCTCAAAAATTCGAAAGATCTACTGCTTAACCTTCAATCACAATCTTTGCAATTTTGCAGCAACATAAAAACTTTTGATTTTTCTACGCTATATACTACTATTCCCCATGCTCAGTTGAAAGATCGACTACACCATCTCATAAAACAGAGCTTTTTCTATAAAAATGGAAATCGTAGATACAAATTTCTTGTTTTGGGTTACAATAATTCATATTTTGTGAAAAATCACACTGAATCTCCCAGAAAATATACAGAAGATGATATTATCAAAATGCTGGACTTTTTGATCGACAATATATTTGTTGAGTTTGGAGGATTTATATTTCAACAGACAGTCGGTATTCCAATGGGTACTAATTGTGCACCCCTGCTGGCTGATTTGTTTTTGTACTCGTATGAAGCAGAATTCATTCAGAACCTTCTAAAAGACAAAAAGAAAAAGCACCTTGCGAAATTCTTTAATTTTACTTTCCGATATATTGATGATGTTCTATCATTGAATAACCCATATTTCAGCCAATACTTACATCTCATATATCCAAGTGAACTTGAAATTAAGGATACCACTGATACTAGAAGGACTGCTTCATACCTTGATCTTTTCCTCAATATTGACGTAGATGGACGACTTCACACGAAAATCTATGATAAACGGGACGATTTCAACTTCCCAATTATCAATTTCCCATTTCTTAGCAGTAACATACCCTCTGCCCCTTCGTATGGTGTTTACATATCACAATTGATACGTTATTCACGTGCTTGTTCACACTATACGGACTTCATATACAGGAGTGTGCTCCTTACGCAGAAACTGCTCCAACAAAGTTATGAGGAGGACAGATTAAAATTGACACTCCGTAAATTTTATGGACACCATCACGATTTGGTGGATCCATACGATGTTTCGTTGACCAAACTAGCTAAGGACATTTTTACCACATGGTAGATTGTGTTTTGTCATAATGTCGTCTAATCTTTTAATTACCAAACGTGACTTATTCCCGATTGTGACTGTTTTGCCGAGTGTGAACTCACATTACTATAAGACGTGGTACGGTACTTATACATCCCAAATTCATGTATTTAGTTTAAATGTTTAATGTTATATTTGTAATTCTCATCGGATTTTGTCAAATGTGTTGACGTCTTTTCTATTATATTTCTGTGTTATGGTAAAGAAAATTAATCACCGCCTTCATTTATCAGATTTGATTTCGTTCAAAGTAATCAGTACGATATTTTACGTTTGAAGTTAGATTCATAACAAACCTGACATAGTTTTATAATATAGTTAATTGCTACCTCAGTTTTATATTAATAAGAATTAAAATGTGCTTTGTTATTAAATGCAATATCAGTATTTAGTTCAAATATATAATCTTAAATTAATCCTAATTCTAATGACGTCATTTTTTCGTCATTTTTCATTTTTTGATGCTCTGTTTTACTAATTCTAATGACGTCATTTTTTCGTCATTTTTCAGTTTCAAATAGGACGTCACTTGGCGTAGAGGTTTAAACGTATTCGGATGTGTCTACTTTTGTGTTTCAAATGTCTGGTTATGTAAATGTATTTCAGTTGTTTCCTGTAATTAGTTAATACTTCAGCTTTATCATGTACATCTTTTGAATATTCATTTTATTAAATTTACTGTTTGCAAAAGTATAAATTACTCTAAATTATAGGGATTTTCTGGTAACTTAACGGAAAACCCTTGCCGTTTTTGGCACAACCTTTTTGATCTTTTGGTCCTCGATGCTGTTCAACTTTGTACTCGTTTCGGCTTTCAAACTTTTGTATCTGTGCGTCACACATAGGTCTTGTGTGGACAAAATACACTTCTGGCGTATTAAAATTTTAAACTTGTTGCCTTTTGTTGGCTGTTGTTCGTGTGATTCTTTGTCAATTGTGTTCTCCAATTTATTTATATTGTAGTCCTGTGTTGTCATTTTGATGTTATATTTCATATGGCCATAAAAGTGCGAGGTTTGGCATGCCACAAAACCAGGTTCAACCCACCATTTTTTCCTTTAAAAATGCCCTGTACCAAGTCAGGAATATGGTCATTGTTATATTATAGTTCGTTTCTGTGTGTATTACATTATAACGTTGTGTCGTTTGTTTTCTCTTATTTTTGAGTGTAAATTCACATTGCGATAAGACGTGTCACGGTACTTGTCTATCCCAAATTCATGTATTTGGTTTTGATGTTATATATATATGTTATATTTGTTATTCTCGTGGGATTTTGTCTATATGTGTTACATTTTAGTGTTATGTCGTTGTTCTCCTCTTATATTTAATGCGTTTCCCTCGGTTTTAGTTTGTTATCCCGATTTTGTTTTTTGTCCATGGATTTATGAGTTTTGAACAGCGGTATACTACTGTTGCCTTTATTTGACGCGTCTTTTATTTTATTTCAAAATATTGCTTCTTTTAAGAGCTGACTGTCAAAGTAAACAAACCCGCAGATAGAAATGTGAAGTCTTACTTAAGTTTGGCAACATAACATTGACAAAAAGACTAAAAGACAATTTCATAAATATGATCTCAAGAATGTATCTAAAGAATTGATTTTTTATAAGACTGAGTATCGAAAATCATCATAGATACTGGGATTAAACTTGTGCAAGTAAGACTCATCAGTGACACTCGAATCAAAAAGTAGAAAAGGTTACATAAGCAATTCCTTAATTTTTTTATGCAGTTGGTTCAAAGGAGTGGTAAGGGTCGATTTTGGCCTCAAATTTCAGGTTCATCTAACGAAAGATTTTGGACACTTTTTAAACACTTAAGTGTCTATTTCAATTGATTCAATTAGTTTATGTAAAAGATTTTAGCTGATTAAGACATCAAAAACCCTCCGATTCAAGCTAAAATGTGAAAAATCTATCAAATATGCCAGAAATCGTCACTTATCAGATGGTTTTTGTCAAAAATGAAAGTTGCCGCATCCGTGTTCATCCCCAGTCTTTATATATGTTATGTATTATCATCAAATGCAACTTACATTTCAATATTATGAATGAACACGAATGCGGCCAATTTCATTTAAGACGGAGACCGTATAAAATTTAACCAAAATGCACAAATTGTGAAGATTTCAGTAAAATAGCATGACTTAATGATGTTAGTATCAAATATATGTGCATTTTATTGTCAAGAACAGACCATATTTGTGAAGCAGAAGCATTCTACTTTCCAACAAATAGCTAAAAGATTTAGTCCAGTCAATCTAACATAAATTTGACCCTAACCCAAAAGTAATTGCACAGAAGATTTTAAAGTTTTAATCTTTAGCATTATACCCCAAATATACACAGAAAAAATTGCCATAAAATCTAACTTGAGGAAGACTAAAAAATCATCATTTAAAATTCCTATGGAGATTTGCATTTAAAAGGGAGATAACTCTTGCAAAAAAGGCAGAAATAACAATAAAAATTGATACAAAATTATAACTTTACCGCTTCTTTTCATCACAATGTATTGATTCTTGATTTTTTAGCGGTCTTTAGAGTATAACAAACAACTTTAAAGGTGTTTTCATATCTTTTATCAAGCTATAATCTATATTTCGTAATTATTAGTTGACCATTTATTGAATTTTTCAACATGTCAAGGTAAAGAATCTCAAATTTAATCAAATAATTAAGCATGTATTCTTCTTTTTGTGGTTTAAAGTTTCTTTAGATAAGTACCAAATTTTCACATTATTTTTTCAAAATGGTCACAAAGCTTCAAATTTGCAATTTCTTGAATGAAAAATGCACGAAAAAAATTAAATTACCTATAACACTTGAGCATTTCATGAGCAGAAGATTTTATAATTTAGTCAAATACAAACTTAAAACCCCATCAAAGTATCAGACTTGACATAAATTTCAAGAAAAACAACCAAAAACTGATAAAAAAAAACCCCTCATTTTTGCAAGTTATCTCCCCTTCCAATGTTAATTTCCATAGAAAATTAAAAATGCTTATTTTGAGTTTTCCTCAAGTTAGATTTTATGGGACTTTTTTCTGTGTATATAAAGGGCATATTGCTATAGATTAGAACTAAAACATTTTCTGTTGCAATTAGTTTGAGGTTAAATCTTAGTTTGACTGGACTAATTACATTTTCACAATTTTGCAAAACTGCTATATTTTGGGGCCAAAATGGGGTCTTACTGAACATACTCCTTCGTGATCAAATCAATAATACTTAAAACTTACACGGAAGTGCTGACTCTTTTGGTTGAAAATACTTTGGGGAGGAAACCGCCACCGGCAGTTGCATCGACCAAGTGGTAGTTATACTGTGAAACAGATGTATGAAAGACATGACATCGATTTATTTCAATTGTTTATCAAATTTGGAATTCAAAGTTCTTCTTTCTTTAAGTTTTTTATTGGTAGCTTGGTTTTGTAGTTTTTTTATTTTATTTCAGATTGTCCAACTTCCTCTGATCATTTTCAATTTTAGATTCAGCCGGTATTTGCGGGTTCTCTCTTTCGAAGTCTCTTTCTTTGGTTCATTTTTTCTAGAGAATTGTGCCCGGCGTAATTCAGCAAGTCTAGTGGATGTTTTAAGGAATAGAAGTTTTACCAAAAGTTTCTTCATTTTACTAGCTGTCTTTCAATTATTTGTCTTAGAAATATAGCTAATTTTCATATTTTTCTTAAATTGTTAAATTCATGTCAGGAGTGTGACGAATTACATCTGAATGTCTGAATGGTTTATCCTTGAAACTTCTTTAAATGTACAATTTAAAATCAAAATAATTGTTCTATTTTGTACCAAACACATTTCCTCACTTTCCTATATGATATTATAGTTGTAGACCCTTATTTTCTTTAATAAATTTGCATTACTGTGCACAAAAAATAGAAAAATTACTAATTAAAATTATTGTGCCAGAACATTCATGATAAGTAACACATTTAAGAGGTAAATGATAGGAATGTAACATGGTTTTAACATTTCTAACACAAAGAAACTTGTTGACCTTGACCTTGTGAAATTATGAATTGACCGAAAATGCCTTAAACAAGAGGCTCTCAAGAGCCTGAATCGCTCACCTTGATGTTTTGGCATTTATCTTTCGTTTAAGAGTTTAAGTGTCCAATTTCATCGTAGTTTGTGTATTTGGTTTAATATATATTAATAAGCGTTTGAAAATGCAGTTTATTGTCATACTTTCTTCAAAACCAAAAACTGCAAAATTTCCTTAAAATTACCAATTTAGTGGCAGCAATCTAACGATGGGTTGTTAGATTCATCTGAAAAATTCAGGGCTGATAGAACTTTACCTTATGAACACTTTTATCCCATGTCAGATTTGCTCTAAATGCTTTGGTTTTTGAGATATAAGCCAAACACTGCATTTTACCCCTATGTTCTATTTTTACCCAAGGCGGCCATGCTTTTTGAAGAATCAGAAAATAAAACATCAACTTTATTCTAGATACCCTAAGGATCATTCAGGTTGAATTTGAATGGAATTGGTTCAGTAGTTTTAGAGAAGATTTAGAGAAACATGATCAACAAATTGTGTAAAATTGTCCTTAAAGGGCAGGGGGCAGGGGTCAATTGACTATTTTGGTCATTATGACCTTATTTGTAGATCTTACTTTGCTGAACATATTTGCTGTTTACAGCTCATCTTTATCATCAATACTATCGTGTTTCTTGTGGTTAGTACTCCGCTTTAGGGTTAGTAATGAAAGGCGTTGTGTTCATATCAAATTGTATTCAAGTTATGTCCAAGGCAACGTTACGTAAACAATAGGCAACGTAAACAATAGGTAACGTTAGTGACGTTAGTTACTTAGTAAATGTACAGCGGCTAATACTTGACACTGGGGGCGCCGAAAAGTGAAAAATAATCTAAAATTATGAAAAACTTAAAAGAAATTAGCATACAAAGTGTGAAATGATAATTAACTATTTAAAGTCCATGTAATAAAATAGAAATTGTTAAACTGTCTATTCACTATGATCATTATCAAAATTACGGCGCACTTGATACCAGTAAGTTTATTGTCATGAAAATATTAAGTCCATGTTTGAATCTTTAGCTTGGCTTCAGTTTTACTCGGTGCTCTGTCTCCGTGGATTTTCATCATTCCTGGTTCCCTGCTAAATGTGTGAATCCTACCATTGTTCTTCATTGTGTTGTTGTTTGATTGATACGTCTCAAAATAGTCTTTGTTAAATTTAATTGAATTGTCAGATACTTCTGCCATTGATTAGATTTTCCCAAAACGTTTCAAATCGACTTCTTCTGTCTTGTGTTGTAACGTGAAAGATGAGGATGTGGGTCCAGCTGAGTCTTTCATTGGTCCAGAAAGTAGGTATCCGAGTTTTGATTCTACTGCGGTCGGGCCTGGTCCTCGGATAACTGTGTCTTCTACGATATCCCAGTAGTAATCCGAACCTATTAAAAATGAAATCCTGAATTCATCCATGTCGCTAACAGGATGCGCTAATGTAAGTCCACTGAGGTAAGGCAGTTTAGCAGCATTGTATGGCATGCGATTGTGTAACGGGGCTGCGATAGTAGGGACAATAAATACTTCCATTGGTATTTTCTTCCCATTCTGAGTTTGTAAATCTATTACGGCAATGTCCAAATTGCGTATATTTCTGTTTTCATCTCCAAATGCTGCTAGGCTAACTGTCGAGGTTCCATTCGGTTTTAATTGCAATTCAGCGGCTAATTCCTCGCTAATAAACGACTTCTGAGATCCTTCATCTAAAAGAATATTAGCAGTAGCTGACCTGTCATCTACCCAAACTGGTGAAATGGCTGTCTTTAATAAAACGTCTGTCCTTGGTTTAATGTTCAATGTCGACGTGTAACATGTTAATGCATCATTTTCGCTCTCTTCTGTACTTACTGTGGTATTTTGCGGTAAAGATTTTGCTGTACTTACGCTTTCCTTTTCTTGATTCTTATTACTGTCACAAAGACGCTTTCCTTTTCTTGATTCTTATTACTGTTACAAAGACTAGTGTGGTGCTTGTTATCACATTTTCTACATCTAAAACGCGAGCGGCATTCTGTAACTTTCTGACTTCCAAAGCAACTGTAACATATTTTTTCTGTTCAATGATAGCTAAGCGGCTCTCTCTGTCTACAACACTGGTACATTCGACGGACGAATTCGATTGTTTGCAATAAATACAGGTTTTGGGTTTGAACTGATTTATTACATATTGAGGTCTTGCAGTGATTTTGGAAAAAAAAACTGTGTGAAATGACGCTGTGGGTGTGAAACTGTCTAATTTATCTGAATTTCCAGTTTCCTGTACGTACATCTCTTTGCCGATTGCTTCTCGAAGGGACCTTATATCCCAATTCTGTTTTCCGTGTTCTCTGGTCATGAGTTTTTTCATTTCGTCGGGCAATTTTGCAAATATGATTGGTACTAAAAGTGATCCGAATGTGTCTTGCGATTGTCCGAGCGACTCTAATCCCCTTATGCACGATTCCATTTTATCGTAAAATACTCTTATGCTGTGCGGCGTAAGTGACGGATGCGTAAGTTCAAGTAGATTCTGCATGTATGCGTTTATAATGGTTTGTGTCTGTCCATACCTCTCCTTTAACAATATGATTGCGTGTTCATAGTTGGCGTTTGATAGAGATAAACCGGATATGCATTGTGCGGCTTTACTGTGTACCTGATATTTGAGATAGCTGAACTTTTGTATATTTGTCAAAGAGGGATTGTGATGAATGGTTGTCTCAAACGATTCCCAAAATGTCTGCCATGTTAATATATCTCCCGTAAAGTTCGGTAGATCAAGCTTCGGTAGCTTGTGATAGAAGTTTGTTGTTGTTGTTGGGTTTGTATTCGTATACACGGAGTTATTATCTACGGAAAATACATTTTCTGAATGGTTTGAGTTGTGATTTGCAAGCGTATTTGCTATTGGAACATAAGTTGATTCACTCACCGTTTGTTGAAATGAGGTTGTTTTGTTTCCAGAAACTATGTCCTTGAATCGGCGAATGGCGACTTCCATATTCATTGCATAATCGTCCGCGTCAAGAATTTCTTGTTCCATGTCTTCTAGTTCGGTTCCATCTAAGATCTGTGAGTCTAAAGATTCAAGCAGGTTCCTCTTCTTTGTAAGGTTGTCTGCGGCAGCCGAAAGTTCTTCATGTCCAATATCTTCTTGCGAAATTCTTTCCTTTGTTCTATTAATTAATCTTGTAACTGCACTACGGTGACCACCACGAATTGCTTTTAATTTCTCCATGGGTCACGGCACCAATATCGTGTTTCTTGTGGTTAGTACTTCGCTTTAGGGTTAGTAATGAAAGGCGTTGTGTTCATATCAAATTGTATTCAAGTTATGTCCAAGGCAACGTTACGTAAACAATAGGCAACGTAAACAATAGGTAACGTTAATGATTTAGTTACTTAGTAAATGTACAGCGGCTAATACTTGACAAATACTATTCAAGATAATAACCAAAAACTGCAAAATTTCCTTAAAATGATCAATTTAGTGGCAGCAACCCAATTAGTCAACTTAGTACACGTTCCCCATCATATGATTGTTGTAATTTAAATGCCAAATTATATTTGTGACCCCTATTTCACGGTCTACTGAACATAGAAAATTACAATGCGAGCGGAACATCCGTGTACTTTGGACAGATTCTTTTTTTTAGTACTTAAAAAAAACCAGGTTCCAGTTAATCTACTTAAAAATTTCCATTTTGAAAATAATATGTACACACCAGTGTCCAGTTACAATCACCAGATTTGTAATTTAAGTCTTTAAGTCTGAAAAATAAGAAGAAAAACATTATTATTCTGCTTTTTAAAGTTCAGATTAAAGTAAAAATGAATTATCTCCCCTTGAGAGAAAATAATTGTATTTGAGTGAAATAGAGGTTACATAAATAAATTATTATTAATATATACATTGTGTCATAAAATGATAATTTTATAGATAGAAAATGTCTTCACTTATTTAATTTGCAATTGATTGCAAATTTTCATTTACAAAAGAAATAATCAAACCCGATTTTAAATTGGATCAACTGCTGTGTATAAGACTGTTGACTGGTTACCCTTTCTCTGCTGTGTATAAGACTGTTGACTGGTTACCCTTTCTATGTTACGAAGACCTGCAACATTCAATAATATGATTTAATGTGTGATTCCAGTTACCCGACCGACCCTAGTCCCACAACCCCATGCCACCCCCTCCCCAAGACCCCAATTTTGTTTTTTTCGTATTATGAACTTTCACTTTCGAATTTTTCCCATAACGGATTTGTTCCGACTTTAAGGTAACAAATAAGCAAAAATAGCCGCGCACATGTTGTCAGCAACGAGTTGGCATATGGAAGAAAAGCATGCCGTTATTTGTATAGGACATCTATGAAGGCGAACGTTATTAGATGGTTTTGAGGACAAACATGGCACATTGCCTAAATCATATTAACTGTAAATTACTTGCAACACCTGTTTGCCGTCTAGTTCAAAAGGAACATATTTTGAAGTTCAATCCAATTAGTTAGTAGGTGATCTACTGTCGACTCTTTAACTTCAAACATATTGAGTTTGAATGTCACCGGAAAACTACAGACCCGTTTGAAGATATGGGTGTCCAGGCAGCCAATAAAAATTAACAAGGTAAAAAATAATCTGAGTCCTTTCACGGATTTGGCCACACTTTTTGGACCTTTTGAATTATAGCTCTTCATCTTTTATATAAGCTTTGGATTTCAAATATTTTAGCCACGAGAATCACTGAAGAGACATGTATTGTCGAAAGGCGCATCTGGTGAAAGAAAATTGGTACCGTTAATTTTATTAATGCTTTTCAACTGATTATGGCCGGGGGAAGGACACATGTTCCAAAGAAAAACATCAAAGGTTAGTATTCCAAAAAGACATGGATGTGCATGATTCATGACATGTACAAATGAATCTGCCCAGTATCTCTTCATAAGACATTAAACTTCCAATTCCATTTTCTTTTAATTTCATCACTTTTATATAGTTACGTTTATTGATAAGAACTTAATCAGGCCGTTTAATAGTTTAATAAACTTTTCTTGGACATCATTTCTCTAACTCAAACTGCAGATATTTAAGTATCGTTTCTTTCTCATTTTTTTCATTTGCAAGCCGTTTATTAGCCAATTCCAAATTACGATAAGAAAGACGCAATTGTCGTTTCTGCTGCAGTAAATCAAACGTTTTATTTGAAGTTTTAGTAATCTTTGTAGCAATCACTACAGTTTTTTGTTTTTACATTTGGGATGATCTTCCTTTTCTTTGTATTCCTTATTTGAAGTTTTAGTAATCTTTGTAGCAATCACTACAGTTTTTGTTTTTCATTTGGGATGATCTTACTTTTCTTTGTAATCCTTTTTTTTTTCTTTTCTCCGGTTTGCTATGGTACTCTGCTGCTTTTTAAATGTAATTACCAAACACTGAAGTGCGGCAGAAAATTCAGATAGTACACTTGCTTCTTTAGACATTGTTGTGGATGTACTTGTTGGTACAACAAATTCTTTTGAAGACGAAACGCGCGTCTGGCGTACTTAATTATAATCCTGGTACCTTTGATAACTATTTCCCCTTTTTGATCGATAATTATTAGAAAAACGATTTATTTCAGTATTTAGAGCTGGAATGGGAAAACTACTGCAATCAACAACAAGTAACTGTGGTAAATAGTTTGCAACTGCTTCTGTTGGTGTGTGTGTTATTCTTGTCGCATAACCAAATAGTTCATATACAAGTCCATTTTTTGGAAGTTTTTTTCAAGCATTGTATACAGTTTGTTGACAGATGATTTTCCGATAAACCAATTTGCAATTGTATTCATATAATCAGAAATGACGATTTTAAGATGTTTTTCTTATTAAAAAGGTAAAAGAACATGCTAAAGTTATTTGTTTTAAGACAAGATTCCATTCTGTCCAATTTCATGTTCACATTTAACTTTTCTTAATTATCTATACTTACGTTTTTGGTTTTCAATTCGCATATATTTCATACGCACCATCAGGGCTGTAATTTCTGTCACAAATCTGGATATGTAAGCCGATTCTTTAATTTTAGATGCTCTGACCTTAAAATAGATGATACGTAACACAGCATTTTTTTTTTTTTATCAAAATCAGAAGAATAAATTCTTTTATCCATTTGAAAGAAAAATATAAAACTACATATTTTAAAACAAAAATTGTTGGGGTCTATGCTTAATTAGAAACATAAGCCTAATGAGCTACCCCATTTTTCTCATTTAAAACAAGTTATTTCCAAGGAGTAAACAAAGACTCACAAAAACCAAAGGACATTTACATCAACAGTTATAAATAATAATTAAGAAACAACACGAACTCCACTAAAAACCGGGAGTGCAATCAGGTTCTCCGGAAGGGTAAGCATTTCCTGCATTCCTGCACCGTAGACGGCACCGTCGTGTTATTTCTTTGTTCAGTCCGGTAATGATGGAAGGTTATTATGACTTAGGAAGAATATCAGACACTTTTGTCATAATGGCCAATCAGCTCATGATGGCGACCGTAAAATTTCTTGAGTGATGACCTTAATTTGATTAATTCATAGCCCGGTCTTAGAAACTTTTGAGAAAGCAGTATTTCTCGTTCAACAAAATCAGCGTACTTTCAGCTAGCGCTAGAGTAACGTATCAATTGAGACACATATATACTCCATATGCTGGTGCCGCTGGGATGTTACTACACAGAAATGGAAAGTTGACTAGGAAAATTAAAATCATCGCGTTTGTCATAATTCCAAAAAGTGTGCCAAATACGGCTAAGGTAATCTATTCCTGGGACAAGAAAAGCCTTAGTTTTTCGAAAAATTCAAAGTTTTGTATCAGGAAATTTATAAAAATGATCACATTATTGATATTCATGTCAACACCGAAGTGCTACTGGGCTGGTGATACCCTCGGGGACGAAACGTCCACCAGCAGTGGCATCGACCCAGTGGTGTAAATAGTTATCAAAAGTACCAGGATTATAATTTAGTACGCCAGACGCGCGTTTCGTCTACATAAGACTCATCAGTGACGCTCATATCAAAATAGTTATAAAGCCAATGAATACAAAGTTGAAGAGCATAGAGGATCCAAAATTCCAAAAAGTTGTGCCAAATACGGCTAAGGTAATCTATTCCTGGGACAAGAAAAGCCTTAGTTGTTCGGAAAATTCAAAGTTTTGTATCAGGAAGTTTATAAAAATGATCACATTATTGATATTCATGTCAACACCGAAGTGGTGACTACTGGGCTGGTGATACCCTCGGGGACGAAACGTCCACCAGCAGTGGCATCGACCCAGTGGTGTAAATAGTTGTCAAAATTTTGGTATTCAACCTACCATCAGTAGTCATTTCGAGAAAAAGGTCTAAATATGAAGCATATTTATCTGAAATCTGTGTCGGTAGTATCTTTAATTTCAAGTTCACTTGGATATATTAAATGTAAGTGATCACTGAATCTATAATTATTCAGAGACAGTACATCATCAATATACCGAAAGGTGAATAAGACTGGGCTAATTTCTTTTCTCTTTTCTGTACAAGCCCTTTAATAAATTCTGCTTCATAGGAATATAAAAACAAATCTGCAAGTAGAAGAGCGCAATTGGTACCCATTGGGATTCCAATAGTCTGTTGGAAGACCAAACCTCCAAATTCAACAAACATGTTGTCAGTTAAAAAGTCCAGCATGGCAGTGATATCCTCGTTGGTATATTTGTTCCTCGACTCTATGATTTTTCACAAAGAAAGCTGAATTCCAGCCCAATAATAGATATTAAAAACGTCTAGTGCCCTTTTTGTTAAAGAAACAAGCTGACGAGTTCTTTCAGTCGAGCTTTAAGTTTAATATGTGGAATAGGGGTATAAAGAGTTGAAAAATCAAAGGTTTCAATTTTGGTTCAATGTTTTAATGATTGCGATTGGAAATTCACCAATAACTCTTGAATTTTTCAGTATCCACATCTGATTAACACCACTTCTTGAATATGCCGTTTCGGAATATTTCTGCAGTCCTTCTTTGACTGCAGTGAGTATGGCAGTAAGAACTTTAGAACGGGGTTTAGTTAATATTCAGGTGTAGGGTGTAATAGACAGATTATTCAACTAGCATCTCTAAAATCCGACGATGCTGAACTCGTTTTATCTGAAATCGGTCTGCTCAACACCTATAAAACATAGGAGTCTACCATTGTTGATCAACATTTAAAGTATGTTAAAGAAGAAAATCGTCTTACTTGGGTCAGAAGAAAGTGTTGCATACCATCATCAATAGCAGCATACAAAGGTCTAGCAAAAGGAGACAGAAAAATTACAAAGGATGTTATGTGTAAAATTCTTAGTACAACTGGCCTTGTATTGACTTTTAGTGCACGTCAGTAGTTTCCGCTATTTCCGTAAGATTCTGACAACCATTCAGCGAAACCGCGCGGTTTCTGTAGCAGACACGCCCATTATTAGCCACTGTAAATACTATAGATCAAATAACACAGCAATCAAGTAATATTACATGTAGGCATACACAATCAATAAAGGAAATTACAGAGGATATTCTTTATTGTTCCCACATCAAGGATCCAGAAAAGTGTAGAAACTACAGATATCTGAAGAGAAATAAGCAAAAAAGAAAAGGGTTAAAAAAATATATATATATGTTCTTAGTCTTCTCTAAGAAGGAATAGCCCTCCATTTTCCAACGTCAGAAAAGAAGGAAAAATTCAAACAAAAGAGACGTTTGAAAAAATATTTGGAGAGGAAAGTGTTGCACATAGTCCGGCAATTCATTTCCATGACCATAACATAATAGGTTTTGCTAAAACATATCATAAAATACAGAGTTAGATAGACTAAAATCAGAAATTTTAAATCAAACAGGAAGAAACATTTCAGAAATATTAGGGATACAAAACGTCCTATAAGAGTATGTTAAATCTTCTATTGATAGCCAATCGGATTTAAATAAATAGTTAGAAATAGAAATTGCCATTGTTTCCAGTAACATCACCAAGAAACGTCAAAATTGGTAGATGTTATAATTGTCAGTATCTTGGTCATCTTGCTAACCCACAAAAATAAATTGCGGATCAAATTCATGTTTAGAAATTAACTGTACAAAACCAGCAACCTGCAAAAATTGTGAAGGAAATCATAAATCTTCATCATCTAACTGCCCAGCCTTCATTCCCGCTACCAATCAGCATAAAATTTAAGAACTGTATTCAACATGAAAATCTTAAATCTAAATACTTTTAAAACAACTGGACTCGGAAGAAATTTGTGAAATGTAATATTGTCAATGACATTCTTTGTATAAACGAATCGTTTGAATCTGAAGATAAAAAATAATCAATCGATTTTGGTGATGGAAACCTATTACTTCATCTAGACCAAACAAAGCAAGGGAATAATCCATGACATCGGACAAAGATAAGACCATTCTGAATTAAAAGAAATTGAAATAGTCATTCGGTAATAGAAAGAAAAATAAACAGGTCATCTTTGAGTACCTTACATCACACCAGATAAACCAGAGTGTATGAAAAAGCTGTGGACATATATTTAACAATTTAATATTGGTTGGCTATCTTAATGCTTAACCCTTTGAATGAAATAGTACTGTAAAAAATAAACATGCAGCACTTCTAGAACAGTGTATGACAACAGCTAAGCTAATATTTGTCAATGATGGACAGGCTACAAGAAGAACAAGCAATTGTGTAATTTACTTATTTCTATTTTTCAGGTGAATATTTAATGATGTAAAAACTCATGAGAACAATCCGACCATAGTTTACCTTAGCTGTATTTGGCAAAACTTCGTACTTGAATTTGACAAACTAAAACATGCGAAAAAAACTGAGGCGACCATTGCAGGGTTAATTTCCGATAGAGAAATTTAAAATGATACGTGCACGCATCTAGACAGTTTCGGAATGGCCCGTTGTACGTGAATCGTGTTGTCATTTTATTCTCAATAAGAAAATCGCTGTTTCAAACAGAACAAAAATTTCCACAATTAAAACAATAATCGCGAATTTTTGGTGGACAGCAAAGCTTCAGCCAGACTATAGTAACGTCACTGAAGGCAAACAGTAGTGTGTACTAATACCATTTCCTAGCAGCACTGAAAGAGTTAAGACACACTAAACTAATTAACAGTTATTTTATAACTTAAGTTGAAGGAGTGAAATGCACTTTACTTATTTTGTTGTCTTAAAAGCAGCAGGTGAAGAAATTTAGAATTTTTCTTTAACAAATTTGGTGTACAAATTAAATTATTCGGACCGCTTTACGTTTATATCAATACTAAAAAAAAATGACTGGAATTCAGTACTGTTTGTATAAGGTATCGGAAGCATAATAGACCACGTGACTAAAATTATTCGAAGTTTACAAAGTTTTATATATTTCATATATTCGTCCGGTCCCAAATTCAAATTGAATAATTTAGTTGAAATATATAAGTACGAATATTTATTTTGGAAGTAACGTAATAATTATATCCAAGGTATAACAACAAAAACCAAAATGGCCGATTCGGTCGTCTGTCGTGATAGACGGGGACGGTTTTCGAGAAATATACAGGAATTTAGTGAAACTGAATGCAAAGAAAGGATCGAAATTGACCATTATTATGGTGTAGGTCATTTTAGTACAGGGGAAACAACAGGCTGTGCAGTTTCCTGCTCCGGCATTGATTAACTTTTTGGGAGTGCTAAGACCAACCCTAGTACGTCTTTGCATACGAAAAGGAGATTGGTTGAAAAGGAAACACTGTTAGATCATCTGCAGTTTTGTTCGAGGTGTTTAAACGGCCTTCTTTTTCTTAGTCATCAGACAATTAAAGGTGAGATGAAATGTGGACTTGGTGGTTACTCATATGTACAGAGCACATCGTGTCCGGAATTAATCAGGATTCAATATGGTTCAACACACAGAGACATCTTAGCTATTTCCAGAAAAATTAAATCAACAAAAACTTAATTTATTGTGGCATTCAGTTTATTCTTTGACCAAGATATTTCAAGAATACGGCTTTAATAATTTGCTTTCCCAAGCTGTAACAACTTATTATGTTAAATGTTCTATAACAAAAAAACAAATCAATTTCCTTTCAGAGGAGCTGGACTTGAATGAATATAGATAAAGATTTTTTTGAGTTTCGTCTCAAAATGTTACCAAGACTATGTCTTACAGGATACTTCTTACAGTAAATTGTGCCTACTCCCTGCAAGTGCCAACAATGAAGAGTCTAATGCATTACAAAATCAATCAGGTGAGAACGTTTAATTAAAATACGTCATTTAAAGCGGCACCCTGAATGCGTGATGTTCAACGCTAGGTCAATCGAATAGACAATCTTTCGAGTTCGATGCATTTCCGTCAAAAGCTTTGGTATTTAATAGTGAACGTCATTCGTGCGTTCGAGGGCATCGTCACTTTCGTTCCCATGTAAAAGAAATAGCAAAAGAGCTAAGGAAAAATGGTAAATAAGTAGAAATCAAGGCAACAGGCATAGCATTTGTCAATATTGCGGGACAATACTGTTAACTCTTGGTCAGGGATTAGTGACGGTCGATGTTTCAAATGAAAGCTTACTAGAAAAAAATAAAAATAAATGAGCTATTAAGTGTGTATAAAACAAATATTACCCAATGTCTTATAGATGTGCTGCTTTCTATGAAATAGTTTGAACAGTTGGAGTTTGTATGTCGGAATATACTGAAAAATTTCTTTGGTTTTTGGTTGAATGCAAGTAATAGTGGTTGAGGATTTGTTCCAGTTGCCACCTATTCCTGATTATTAGAAATTGGAGACTGGAGAATACCTTTTAAAAGTTCCTGTTTTTGAAAAGAAAAAAAATGTGATAAAATTATTCACAATGAGATTATGCTCAAATGTCAGGATGACTTTATCAATGCAATTAATGATGTTTTTAGGGCAAATACCAAAAAATAATCTTCCATTTAGGGTAAGGGGACTAACTCTTACACATCTTCTTGATGTCATTGATGCTTTTTAGTACGGCCTGTTATATCAAGCATTTAAGTACACAGATCGTCTACCTTGGATAGTTACAGCAGCCGCTATAACCAGAATTAGAGGTTTGTTTCAATCCAAAAATAAATTCAAGCGGGCTAAATTTTTAAAACGTTTAAAAAATCAATAGTTACACAAAACCAATGACCATACATATGTACAATATAATTGTATGGATATCGGGGCTGAGGAGGAAGTGTGGAATGAAGGAATTGTGATTGACAGTTAATTGGAAAGTAGAAAGACGTTTTGTATAATTAGGTGTACCTGTATGATAACCTCTATGAACGAACAACCGGATTCGGCAGCAACCTTCAAATGATATGCACTAACACAGAATGCAGAACGGTGAGAGACGTGCCAACGGGAAAAATAGGTCCCACTGGATCATTTGATATCACTGTCAAGATAGTCATAGGTAAATGATTAAATAAATATCAATTGCAGTTACGCATTTTATCAGAACTTACTTATTATTTTTATGTACAGAAAACAGAGCTAAAAATATCCACCTTTTTCCTTTGAAAAGTTTTACCGTTATCTGTTTATTAGCTATTACCTATATTGTGTACACTTCCTATTTCACCCCACAAAAGACACATATTACATACAGATATATTCAGTAATGTATGCGTAGAAAATATTTTAGAAATGATGAGATTGACTATTATTATTATTAAATGCATCTATTGGACATAATTGTGTGTAGAGTTACTTCCCCTGTTTTTTTCTCTTTTGAAATTGTCCTACAAATTCTGTTTCTTTTCAAAAACGGATCTGTAAATGAACGGTTCATATTAACCGGAGGGAAAATATAATGCAAGCCCAAACGAAAAATTATAAACAAGTCTTAATTGAAAGCAACGTTCATATATATGTCAGTGACTATAGAGTGTTGTATTTATAGCAGATATATAACAAACTGTTATATTTTAACTGACTGTTTCTACTGAGACTCTGAGAATTTCCAAACTGCATATAATAGAAATGTTGAAATATTTGCATTTGGTCTTTCTCTCAAGTGGTAAGTGACACATGTAGATCAGATATGATGCAGATAGGTCAACAGATTAGAATAATGCAAAGCGGAACATGCAGACTTAAAACAAATTTGGCGTTTGTAAATATGATATAATGAAGGAAGTACACCACTAATTAATGGCCCCATTGCTTTCTATGTTAAATTCCTCAATTTCGAGTGGTCACAGCTCTTTTATCTTAAGTTCAAATAAAGTGACAATCATTGCAAGTCAAAGCAACACCTTCTGGTGTCCTGTACTGAAAAAATCAACATACCTTACATTGCATATAAGAAAGAACTGGTTCCCGGAACTTCGGATGTACCAAAACAGGTACTTCCGATCTGACAAAAAGGCAAAATGTACCCTCCTTTTTAAATTTCATGCCATTTTTTTATAATTCAAATTTATCAGTCCAAAATTGTTCTGCAATGATCACCAGTCATGCAGCTTTCATTTGATACCAATATTAATAAAATATTCTAAATATATTGAAAATTATGTGCATGCGTAGGAACTATTTTGTGTTAAATATGTACTACTTTCTGGTATGTGCTTTCTGGCCGGGACTGAATTAGTGGTGTTACACCTATAACAGAACCAAACTTGCTATATTGACTTGAGCATTACTTTATTTCATTCTATGATCTATTTCAAGCAATAAAAAACATATAAAGCTTTAGTCCAAATACTATTTTATTAATTTTAAGCTCAAATTGGACTGGTAGTAACATATGGGTTATTCAAAGAAAACTGCATATGGATATTACCATTGGCCAATATACCTTTTTTTTCTCAATATTTATTGTTTTATTTATTAATTTCTATTAGGAAAGCTATGTGCTTACTAATAGTCATATTTTTATCAGAGTTTCTTCATTAAATAAAAATATATCAGTTTAAACTTAAGACATAAATGAGAAATTATCCCCCCTTTTTTGTTGAAACTGGAAAAGGTTTTTTTTTTTGTATATACCATATCTCTGTGGTAAAACATAGATTAATAAGAGCAATTTATACATCCCCCAGTTAGATAACTTGCTAAACTGGTTCAAAATTGCATGTACAGTGAGATTTTAGAATTCTTATATGAGTATGTACCATTTGCCTTGATTGTAAAAGGCTACCATTAGAAAAACAAAAAAACTTGAAAAATCATAAGATTATTTTGACCAAGAGCTATTTTGTTCCATATACAAGTCATAAAATACTTGTTTTATTGATTTCAATCAGAAAAAATGCAAAAATAAGAACTTGGAGTCAAGTCTTAACTGCATGCATGCTGTATGACCATAAAAGGCTAACATACTTGAGTATGCCAATTTAAGAGCTTAAATTTCCCATAAGCAGGACGGTTGACCAAAAAAAGATGATTAAACATGATTACTAACATCAAATTGGACTTATTTTCATTGGAATAGGTACAACTTCTAAAAATGGGATTCCTGGTGATTCTCTGTAATAGGAAGTACACCACTAATTAATGGCCCCATTGCTTTCTATGTTAAATTCCTCAATTTCGAGTGGTCACAGCTCTTTTATCTTAAGTTCAAATAAAGTGACAATCATTGCAAGTCAAAGCAACACCTTCTGGTGTCCTGTACTGAAAAAATCAACATACCTTACATTGCATATAAGAAAGAACTGGTTCCCGGAACTTCGGATGTACCAAAACAGGTACTTCCGATCTGACAAAAAGGCAAAATGTACCCTCCTTTTTAAATTTCATGCCATTTTTTTATTATTCAAATTTATCAGTCCAAAATTGTTCTGCAATGATCACCAGTCATGCAGCTTTCATTTGATACCAATATTAATAAAATATTCTAAATATATTGAAAATTATGTCCATGCGTAGGAACTATTTTGTGTTTAATATGTACTACTTTCTGGTATGTGCTTTCTGGCCGGGCCTGAATTAGTGGTGTTACACCTGAATGACAAATTTCAGTCGTGTTACCAAAATCTTATGATCATCCTATGGATGCAATTTCAAAAGTCGATGAGGCTCTTTAGATAAAAATCTGAAGTCAAGACTCCTAGCAATTATCAGCCTACTGTACGACTGGAAAGGTTTAGGGTTACTGAGGCCTACCCCCTTGTAAAGCGACTGAGTCGTCATTTGTCCCATGAAGATCCAATTAGACTTTGTGCTAAAAACCTCGACTGTTATGTTTACAATGATTAAAAACTGATGGATATGGATGGAGAAGAGTTTGATGTTAGTGCATTAGATGAAGGGGATGTTTCAAAGCTGGAGAGAACTCCTGTACAACAACATTTAATTACTAAGTTAGGCTTGCCAGTAATGTTGCTTAAAAATATGAGTTTACATTGTGTAAATAGTATACGGTATTATGTTAAGAAAGTATGACTTAATTTCTCAGAAATAAATTTAAAAATCCCAAATAAAAGTAAAGCAGGAAACATTCACACTTTCTGCATCAAAAGAAAGTATAACTTAGTTTCACAGAAATAAATTTTTTTTTTTTTACAAATACAATTAAAGCAGGAAACATTCACAGTTCGGAACTTCCATCGATAGTAAAGTTATAGCTTCTAGATGAAAGTTTTCTATGTCTTGATTTAACACCAATATACACAGCGCACATTGACTTACTAGAGTTGAGGTAGACGCCAGTTGCATTTTTGCACCAGGATAACTGGGTGTAGCTATTGTATAAATGTTTCAATGAATCTTCCATAATATGACATGACCAAAGTTTATATAAATGTTATGACAATACACAACCTATATTTGAGGACACTAATGTTCATGCTGTAAACAACAATGTATTACATAAACTTTCAACTTTAACAACCAACAAAACGAATGAAAAACAACTATCATTAACAGTACCAATTTTACATCACTAGATTTGCATTTCGACAATAAATGTCTCTTCAGTGATGCTCGATGCCCACATACTTGAAATATCTTAGTAATATGCTTATACAGATCCATGTATCCAATATATCCTTTATCAACTAACAACAAATGGAAAACAACTGTCATAAATGCAGGAAACACATCACACGAATGGATAACAACGGTCATATTCCTGACTTGGTACATGACTTTTCTGTAGTAGAAATTGGTGAATTAAATATTAAAAAAGATCAAATCACACAGAAGTTAACAACTATAAATCATCGTAACTCATCATAATTACCAGGATTAAAATATCATATTAACGCCAGACGCGCGTTTAGTCTACAATAACTCTTCAGTGATGCTCGAATCAAAAAATGTGAAAAAGGCCAAAGAAAGTACGCAGTTGGAAAGTATTGAGGACCAAAAATTCCTAAAAGTTTTGCCAAATACAGCTAAGGTAATATATTCATGAGTTAGAAAAGCCCTAGTATTTAAAAAATTCAAAGTTTTGTTAACAGTTAATGTATTATTATGAACAGCCCATAACGCATAGTCCGCTATTGAATCCCCCGAAATGACAAATGTAAATCAATGCAAAATAGAAACATCGGCCTATTTGATGTAAGCGTGATCACAACCTTACCCTGACATTGGACGTTAGTGTATCAGTACTAGTACAGCATAAGAACGACTCGTACAAAACATCTGAAAAAGGCTCAAATCATTTGATGGATGCATATAGAAATATTCTTAAATAAAAAACACAAATTGGACGTGGCCGGGTACTTGTTCATACCACATCAAAATGACATCAAGTACAGATTTGAGAGAACTTGCAGTTCCTGACAGCTAGTTAGTTCCAACACCGAAATCAAGTAATAAAAGAATCAAAATTCTATTATATTGACAACAAAGTGTGAACAAAACAGACAGACATAGTATTGACAACTATGTGTGATCACGTGAAAATGTCAAAAATAGGGATACAGAAGTCAACATTATATTACATTCTTAATAACTTTAGAAACAAGAAAATATGTCAACAAAGATAAACTGCCTATAAATTAATGAAGACATTTTGAATCGTCCCTAAAATACTCCATCTGGTCACGTTATGAAAAAAGTAAAATCACAAAAAATACTGAACTTAGATAAATCAATTCAAAAAGTCCATAATCACATGGCAATATCAAATAACAAAACGCATCAAAAACGAATGGACAAGAATTGTCATATTCCTGACTTGGTACAGGCATTTTCAAATGTAGAAAATGGTGGATTAAACCTGGTTTTAGAGCGCTAACCCTCTCACTTTGATGACAGTCTTATCAAATTCCGTTATATTTACATTGATGCGTTAAATAAACAGACACAATAAATAAAATAGCCAAATATGGGTTCTTCAGTCATCATCGTATAACAATTTTAAAAGGAACAATTTAACAGAAAATGTCTTGCAAGTATGTCCGTTAGCATGATTTGACGCCGCCACCGTAATATGCCAGGGACGTTATGAACTGTATACGCAAGTTCTTTCCTCCGTTTACTGTCCTTCTTTGAAAAAAATACCTAAAATAATGCATATTATACACAGAATGCACACATATGAAACCATCAAAATAAAATCTGAAATCTTCATTATCATATAACTACTTGTAGTGTCGATGTGTTGTTTTTTTTTAAATATAACGCAAAACTATTCCTCAAACACCACAAAATTACTGACATTAAGATTTTAAAATATTAAATTATGAAATATTGATGGAGGGTTTTTTATGGCACAGGTACAGAAAAAAAGCAGTTGTATTTAGAAAACAAAAGAGAAAAAAGAAATGAACAAAAGCGAAAATCGTGGTCTAAAAACAATGAAACTTATAACGAGTCAAAAACAGAATGAAAAACCATTTACAAAAGAATCTACGAGAAAACGAGAACATGAAAAACACAGAAAAATTAAGGAAGAAACTGTATCGCGCTAGATTAAAACAATCAAAAGAAACAAATTTAGAATTTAATCACAAAAATACACCATTCAAAAACAGAATGGGTCAATGGAGAGCTTTGCGGAAGATCAAAGAATCGCTTCCGAAAACACCCACTAAGCGCGCCGCAGTCATATCTGCATAAATCTAAGATCAGAAATCGCCAACGATTAATATTTTGAGAAATTAAGATAAAATAGTTGATTCTACGAATTCAAACATAATAAAAAATATTCAAGAAATAATATCCACAACAAAAAAGCATCGTTCTAAAACAGCAACAACAGTTATGGATATTATTACTACATCCGTTAGTTCAGAAAATATAAGTAAGAAGCACGTTAGCAGAAAATTGGGGCTAAACAACAAACGGTTGAGTCGAGGGAGGCAACATCGAGCTTCTGTTTTACAATCAGAAAATGCTTCGTGGAGTTTTACAAAACGCAAGACCAGATCAGATGCTTTAAACGATATAAATAAAAAGCTCGTATATGACTTTTGGATCTCTCCTGGTATGTCAAGGCCTACGGGTAACAAAAATGACATAAAAAATATGGGAACTGGTCCTAAACAATTTGTTTCTCATGCTGTTTATGTTCTAGAAAAAACACAAACCGAAGTATTTCGATTTCAGGGGAAAAAATCCAACTATCAAAATTTGCCAGCGAACATTTGAAAAACTTAAACCTTTTTTCGTGCAATCAATTCGTCCGAAAGACAAACAAACATGTTGCTGTATCGAAATTCGTGGTATTTTCAAAACTTGCATGGACTTCCGGCGCAAAGTACTGAAAAATAATCCTGCACTTCAAGGAGAATTTAAAATTTATGTATTAACGAGCTTGTCAACGAAACCATATGTAAAACCTCGGAAAATGTAGATAAACTTAAATGTTTACAAAGAAATTGTGATAATTGTGTGGCGTCACAATTTTAAGTTAACGGAAGAAGAAAAAAATGATAATTTTATCGTAGAGTGGTTGTTTTGGACACAAATTAATGATTAGTAAATAAGAACGTCTGCTTGCAATGATACTTGTATTGAACTCTGAAAAGCTAACGTCACAACAACGGTGACGTCGTGTACATGGAGAGCGGTAGCGGGAACACCTCATGTGCAATTCTTAACATTCTGGGGGCCTGCTAATGAATTTAATTACAATAAAATGAAAATAAATTATGAAAATTTCACTTTTAATTACTGTCTCTGATAAATATTAAACTTTGAATGTCTTTAACTGTCTTTGATAATGAACACGAATAAATGATTTCATAGTCTGTAATATAGCACGAGCACTTAACAGTCCATAACATTGTACGATAGTCTCATTTGGTCCATATTTTATCTATTCTTTTGCTTTGGTCTTCGCTCGTCCTGCGGGTAGTATTTCACCACGTGGTCCTGTGTATTCTTCAGCTACCAGTTCTAGTGGATATAATAATTGCGGTTCCTTTTTAAGTCTTTTAATTACATTTTCTTTTCTCCACTTTGCAATCTCTTTGTTCACTGGTGAAGGTGGATGATTTTCTTTCCGGGATAAAGTAGCGAACTGCCTGTTGTCATGGTTACTTGTTTTCTGATATGAATCTAATACTTTCCTTCTCCCTGTCCTCTCGTCAATAGGTCCAATGCCAAATGATTCTGTCTTCCAAAACGTCCACGGGTTGCATTCTTCTGTATTTTGTGATATCCTCAAATTCATTGTAGATGCTTGCTGGTTATTGTATCTTGGTGTACTGTGAAGTGGTCCTGATAATAAATAACCAATTTTGGGATTAATTGCAGTTTTGAGCAAATCATTCGTGGTTGCCTGTGAATGCGAAATTGTGTCCGTTTCCTTCGCGTTGTGTTGAATGGTACTTACGTTTACACTATCTTCTTTATCTATTTGTGCATTATCCTTACATAAACTCGTGTGATGACGCTTATGACATTTTCTGCATGTTTTATTTGACTTACAATCAACCAAGTTATGATGTCCTAAACAGTTGAAGCATAGGCGGTCTCTTTTTACTATTGACATGCGGTCTTTATATTCAGTTACTTTGGTACATTTTACCGAGGCGTGTGATTCGTGACAATAATTGCACTGTTTAGATTTGAAGTTAGTGTTTTGGTGATTCTTATTTTGGTGGCTGTGACTTGATTGTCGATTTAGCGGTTTTGTGTTCGTCAAAAATGCTGCAGTAGCGGTAGGATTTTCATGACTGTCTGTTGAGTTACCGGCTTTCATGATATTTATTTCATTAAATATGCCTTTTCATAAGTCTGCTAAACGTATGTTTGTGGACCCAAATTCTCTTGCTAGGTTTTTTCGAATTTCCCCTGGTAGTTTTTTCAATATTATTGGCACTAACATCGCTCCGTATGAATCATCAGTTTGTCCTAGTGATTCTAAACCTCTTATTTAAATTTCAATGTTGTCATAAAAATGTGTACCTAGGCGACGTAATATCAATAAGTTCCTGCATATACCTCTGTGTAATTTTATGTTGCTGACCATATCTTTCTTGTAATAGGGAAATTGCCTTTTCATAGTTTGCATTAGTGAGTGCAAAACCTGTCCCTGATTTTAGAGCTTCATCGTGAAGTAACGACTTCAAATAATTGAATTTTTGGACGTTACTTAAGGTTGGGTTCGTATGCACGGCTGTCTCAAATGAGTCCCAAAATGACTGCCATTGAAGTATATCTCTATCGAAAGTAGGGAGATTCATCAACTTGGGTAGTTTGTTGTATTCACTAGTTGAGCTAAAGGATGGGCGAAAATCTGACAAACGGTAATTTGAGTTGTTCTGGTGTTCTGTATATGAAGAGTTTATAGTATGAACGGGTTGAGTAGTTTCTATGCGTGGAGTAAAAATTTCTGCGTGTGTATTCAACGATGTAGTTTTGACTAAGATAAATTTGTTGACTTGACGAATTTTACCTTATAAGTTAAATGCATACTCATCTGCTTCAACGATCTCTGTTTCAATATCTCCGTCGTCCAGTTCCTGTACTATGTCCTCATCTAACTTGCGTAATATTTCTTGCTTCCGTTTCAGACTATCCAATATGTTTGACAAATCCTCCGTGTCCACGGTGACATCTTCTTCTTGTTGAACGTCTTCAAATTTCTTTATCAGTCTGGAAACTGCACTTCTATGTCCTGCTCGTATCGAACGTAGCTTCAGATTCATCCTGGTCTCGGTACCAATATCGTAGAGTGGTTGTTTCGGACACAAATTAAGGCTTAGTAAATAAGAATCCAAAAGTTATGCACGAATTTAATGATGGCTGTGCTACGCAATACAAGAGCCGTCATTGTTTTGGTCTGTTAGCAACGACATTTTCTGATTTAGGATATGATTCAATCATACGAAATTTTTTTTGAAACTGCGCATGCAAAAGGTGCCCAAGACGCGGCTGGTGGTCATATAAAGAGAGAGGCCGATTTTTCCGTAATCCGTGGTCGGTCATCCATTCAGAATGGAAAAGATTTATTTAACTTTTGTAATGATAATTTACAGAAACCAAAATCAACCGGCTGCAAGCGCAGAATTTTTTAGATACGTAGAAACCATCCCCGAAATACAACACAACATTTTAAAAGCATTGCCGAAATCAGAAAAATTCATTGCGTTAGAACGACTAATAACTCCGAATTGATGGTGACTGATTTGTCTTGTCATTCTTCTGATCAATGTGTGTCAGCAAATTATGAATTATGCCGTAACTTTCGATTCCGCGGAAATTCTGGGCCAGTTAAAATTGTTCGCGAACAATCAACAAAAAAATCATGCAGTTGAAGAAAACAACAGTGGGGATTCTTTATTGGATTTGATAAGTAATGGCACAATCATAGCCGTTGTCGCGGATGATGATGATTCCGATTATTATTTAATGAAAACTTTAGGTGAGCCAGAAATATTACCATCAGCCGTCACAGATGACTGGGGTATTTCCTTTCCCAGAGGCGCTAATATTGTGAAAGGATATTACTATGATATTGTCAGTAAGCGGAATTTTTCATGCAAACTTTTACCAAAAAGACTTGCAATTAACTATTCCGTATCTGCCAGGTATATTTTAACTGAATCCGAAATAACAAAATCTGGAAATTGCATCAAGCTGAACGAAGAATTAATAACATATGAATGTTTTAGCAGCACTTGACGATATTTAATTATATATTATTTATCAAATCGCTAAATTTCTAAACGATATATTATTGGTGATATTAAACACATATGTATACGGTTTGTCCTTGTATGATTAAAAATAAATATAGTGGTGTATACCGATAGTGAAAATATTAAACCGTAGTCTTTCTTACTTTGTATGCAGTACCTCTGAAATATTTTAAAAGATTAAAAGTATCAAAATTAAAGCTTGTTATCTCTATTCTAAAAAAAATAAAGCCTGTTCAATTAGGAGTTAGAATGAAAAATTATATTGCCGGATTGGTCTCGCACGGCATTTATACTTTTTTGTAATACTATGCAACTACCCGACAAGAAAAACATGAAAATGGTGCGCGTTTTCAAAAAGACGTTCAAAAACGTCATTTTTCTGTTACACTTGATGGTAGCAATATCTAACGTTGCGTCATATGTTAATGAGTTATTTAATGGCATGAAGCCAACAGGTAACACTTGCAGTAGTATGATATAGTTTCTTGTGTACAATTTGGAAATTAGTATGGCGTTCATTATCACTGAACTAGTATATATTTGTTTAGGGGCCAGCTGAAGGACGCCTCCGGGTGATATATTTTTTTTTCTCTGGTTTTGATAAACTTTCAATACCTTTGGATGAAAACATTTGAGTTATTTTTCTTTGCACTTATCTGAAAATATTATGGTTTTTCAAGACTGTGAGGTTAAATAACATTTTGTGCAAATGTTTAATCAAAGGTTATATTTAGCAATTGTAGTACTTTTCCTATTATATCCTGTGAAATGTGGCAGACTCAATTTAAAAAAAAAGAAGAAAAAACAAGTGAAACTGCGAGCTACTGCTCAATGATGATACATCCTCCCAAAAACTTAACGGTGAACAGAAAGTTGTTGAGTGATGAATCTGAAAACGCACCACACGATATAGCTGAATAATATAGACTCGAAAACCGAATTTTAAAAATACTTTTAAAAAGTGAAATCACAAAAAAAATACTGAACTCCGAGGAATATTCAATGTAATATAGTTCCTGAGAAAAATAGTGACGAAAATGTTCAACTTGGATGTCATGTGTAAAATAATGCAAGTGTTCGGTAAACAGGAAGTTGTTGAGTGATGAATCTGAAAACGCATCACACGGTATAGCTGACTTATAGGTAACCGTAGCTTATATGATTCCGGAAACCAAATTTCTGAAATCCTTTTAAAATAGTTATCAAAGGTACCAGGATTATAATTTAATACGCCAGACGCGCGTTTCGTCTACATAAGACTCATCAGTGACGCTCAGATCAAAATAGTTGTAAAGCCAAACAAGTACAAAGTTGAAGAGCGTTGAGGACACAACATTCCAAAATGTTGTGCCAAATACGGCTAAGGACATCTATTCCTGGAATAAGAAAATCCTTAGTTCTTCGAAAAATTCAAAGTTTTGTAACAGGAAATTTATAAAAATGACCATATAATTGATATTCATGACAACACCGAAGTGCTGACTAATGAGCTGGTGATATCCTCGGGGCCGAAACGTCATATATTGTTATTTTAAAAATTAAGATCTATATTTGTGTATACTCAAAACAGATTGGAATGCTTTATTCCTGTGTAAAATATTATGTGATACTTGTTAAGTTTAGTTAATTTTACTCTTCCAGACACGCACTTGTTTTCTATCTATGACAATATCTACTATCCCTATATATTACGAGAAGTATGGCTAACATTATAATGACGTTACGCACGGTATTGAGTCGCAAGACGTAACATGCATAATTGACAAATGTGACGCCATATACTTACTTTGACATATTGTAAAGCGAAGAATCTACTCAATCGACTTTTATCAAATAAATACAATAAGCTGAAGAATTGTTTCAAAATTTATCATGTATAAGGCAATTAAGTAAGGATCGTTTTTATTTTCTGATCTATAATGAGATGAAAACAAATGCAAATTTTTCCAATTTTATTTTGGATAGGATACATAGCAACCTTTAAAAAAACACATGAAAACAAAAATATAGCTGAACATTTTTTTGACAAATTGAACAAACACTTATGGTATTTATTTCATAAAAATCGGTCATATAATAATTGAGCAATGTTTCTTTTTACTAGTAAGGATTTTAGTTGAAATGTTTTTTTTTAGATTGAACTCGACTTTTGTCCAATATTTATATGTGTCTGTGCGAGTTTTCATACTATTTCTCTATCTTTTTAGCACTGATGGTTTTATTTAACAAATACGTATTTATTTAATTCTTTAAAAATTATAAGACTATTGTACCTCGGATTCTAATCGGTTTCTAATCTATATTAAAGGTGTTTTAGATTTGCGTGAAAACTTTTTTCCATAAAAAAATTATCCCTCGGCCCATCCCCCCTTTTCCCCTATGTCTATAAAGGGTTTATTCCTTATGTTTGTGCGTTTTTCTAATCTGAGTGTTATGTTGATTCAGCAGACCAGTTTGGAATGAACATTTTCCGGTATCATTTTAACTGCCTAAACAGTTCGTAAATAGTGCATATTTGTATAAAAAGACGCCACTGTGCAGAAACGTCAAAATGACGCCCTTGGATATAATGGCTAAACATAGGGAATGCTTTCCGAAAAAAATTGTAAGGTCATCATGTTTGTGAAAACACCTGACTCATTTAGCCATTTGTATGAACTTATAGTTTGTATCTTATAAATATGTTAGTTTTATATTATAAATGCACATTTAGTATTTATACAAGTTTCACCTAAGGAATGGACAAAAATTACGTTTGGACATAGTGGCTAGACATTCGATTTTTTAAAATTCTGCTTCAAGAAAAAGTTTTTTTTTTACATTTGAAACTTTGGAAATATTTATCTTTTTCAGAACTTTCTATTAAGTATAGTTTTAATATGATTTTATTACTTTATAGGGATAATAATAAAACTGAAATGCTGATAAACTTTCCTCATAACACATTAAGACAGGTTCCTCTGCTGACTATTTCGTTGATGGCTTGCTTCAAATTTCAGCCAATACCAAAAAACGAGTATGATGTTATAATATAAATCTAGTAGGAAGCTTATATACTAAATTTCGCAGATTTTATGTGCAAAAGTACAACGGAACATAGAAAAATGCATTTTATTTAATTTGAAATGTTACGCCGGACATGCAATTTTTAACGTAAAAGTAAGATTTATGAGTTCAATAAAATAAATGTATGGTGCAAAAATTTATAGAATTAACTTAAAATAAGAAAAACATGTCCGGGCCTTTCTGTAGATATATGGATGTTGGTGATTTTATTTTGTATAGGCAAATGGTTGCTGTTCTTAAATCATATAATAACGTAATTTTAATCCGAACGCATTTCCGTGCGTAACGTCAATAGCTACTTCCACTTCAAACTTTATTACATAGTTACTCGTCTTTGTTTTGTCCTACCTTGCTCTGTTCACTTCATAATATGTTTATTTTTCGCACTGTACAAGTTAAAAAAAAAAACCGTTGTGACCCTCGTCACAGAAATTATGAATAATAGTTTTCCTCGACCTAGTAACACCGTGTATCATCAGTACACCGGATATAGGTACTAAGCAAGCGGAACATCATCATTTTTTACCTGACACGGTAAGAAAATCTTTGTTTTGTTTACATAATGTCAATGTGTACCTCACTCTTTATATAATTGTTGTTTTAAGAAATGATTTTGTCGTAAATTCGTGATAAGGAAAGTCTTATTATTTTCTCAAAACAAGAAAGCTTACTAAAACATGTGCAAATACTTGTCAAAGAAGTTAGTAAACCCTCACTATATCAACTTCTGGTTTTATCAGCAACACATTTAAGGTACTTTCTGATTGGCCATGAACTTTGGTCCGGATACCTGTTAATATATTTGTATACAAGTTACCAGTTAAACGAAAGATGTCAACATTGCTGCGTTTGACTCCACAAAATATGGTTTTGAGCAATCAACACTAAGATATATTGTCAAAGGCGTTAGAGGGCCATTCTTTGGTTAATTGTGTTAGGTCAAAGTGGGACTGGTAAAAGTTATTCAATCAAAGAAATAGCTAAAAGTTTGAAGAAAAACAATGAAAAATCTAGTGGGGTGCAAGTTACGGCCACGACTGGCATATACTCGGTTAATGTTGGTGGTAAAACAATCCTTCATGGTCTGGGAATGGTGACGGTCGGTATTCAAATGAGAAATTGCTCCATAAATAAGAAAACAGCGACCATTATGTAGTGTACAAACACAATATCAAGAGCACCCAATGTCTCATTATTGATGAGATATCAATGCTATCTAGCAAGTTGTTTGAACAATTAGAATGAATTTGTAGGCATATTTTAGATAAACCCCTCATAGTTGGTGGCATACAAGTAATTGTTGAAAGAGATTTTTTCCAATTACCCCCCGTCCCAGCTCAACTCTGTAGAGCATTGTTTTGGGTCACCAATATTTAAAAAAATGTTCAAACACAAATTAATTGGACAAATGTATTGAGACAATTTGAAACCAAGAGGACTTTGTCAAAGCAATCAATGATATTTCGAGAGGTGAGCTGCCAGAGAACACTCACAGTTTGATAAAAAGATTGAGCCGCAAATTACCCCTGGAGATGATCCCATAAGATTTTGTGCCAGAAATTTTGATTGTGAAATGTACAATTCTTGTAAACTTATTGATATTGAGGGTGAGGAATTGATATTTAACGCTGTTGATGTAGATAATAATTCAGAGACTCCAGAGACTTCCTGTTCCAAAACACCTTCATTTGAACTTGTAGTGTTGCTGAAAAATTTGAATCCTAATCTTGCCAATGGTCTCTGTTGGCATACAGGGTTAACATTTTTAAAAGTATGATATATTTAATTTTAAATAGACCGTGATGTAAAATTGTCCAGAAGTTCTGTAGAATTTCTAAAAATCCACAAAGGGTCAATACCACTACTCAATTAAAATAATTTTGTCGTTTGTCATTGAACGTATTTTCTAATATATAATAAACTATACCATAATGACAATTAATATAAGAATAACATAACAACGAAATCTTTTATAGTACAGAGTTACGTTATAAGAACCAAAGAAACACAAAAAGTCGAGTATACAAAACACAAGCAAAAATAAAAGCTAATACAAACACATTGACGGGATATATAAGTACCGAGCCGCGTCAAATGGATATCACAGAAAACAATCCATGCAGTAAAAGTAATATTAATAATAGAACAAAGGCAAATGAAAAAACAATATAACATGTTGTTAAGATGATAAACAACGTCAGTACGCATAATCTATACATCAAGACCATCATGTATTATTTGTGAAGTTGAATGATGCGGAATATTTATCAAAAGGTCTTGCATGGTACCTTCCGATGAACTTTTTTTTAGGAAAAGGACAAGACGTTCTTGACCAACCCTGGTTAATCAACTTTCTAGACACTGGTGACAAAGTCTGAGTATCCCATATGCAGGTGAAGTTGGTATATTGCTACTGAGGTAGGGGAAATTAAAATCAAAAGAGATATAATTAAAGAACCTTAGTGAGCACGCTCACATACCCCACGTCCCCACATTGTCATTGGAGAAATTAAATAAGTATAAGAAAAAAAAATTGTATAAGAAAAAATATTGAATAATAATTTCCTGTCAAAATACATAGTATGTCCTTATTATCTACAAAATTTCATGAAATTCTGTTGTGTGTTTTCAGGGGAGTTGAGATGACAAACTGTTGCAGAAGTACATTGAAGCAAATAAGTTCAAAGGGGCATAACTCCTAGAAAAAAAATTGAACCGTAATTTCCTGTTGATATGCACATCTACATAGTATGTCCTTATTATCAACAGTTTCATGAAATTCTGTTGTGTGGTTTGAGAGGAGTTGCGATGACAAACTGTTGCAGTAGTACATTAAAGTAAATAAGTTCAAAGGGGCGTAACTCCTAGAAAAAAATTGAATCGCAATTTCCCGTCGATATGCACAACTACATAGTATGTCCTTATTATCTGAAAAGGTTTCGTGAAATTCTGTTGTGTGGTTTGAGAGGAGTTGCGATGACAAACTGTTGCAGTAATACATTAAAGTAAATAAGTTCAAAGGGGCGTAACTCCTAGAAAAAAAATTGAATCGCAATTTCTCGTCGATATGCACAACTACATAGTATGTCCTTATTATCTGAAAAGGTTTTGTGAAATTCTGTTGTGTGGTTTGAGAGGAGTTGCGATGACAAACTGTTGCAGTAGTACATTAAAGTAAATAAATTCAAAGGGGCGTAACTCCTAGAAAAAAAAATTGAATCGCAATTTCCCGTCGATATGCACAACTACATAGTATGTCCTTATTATCTGAAAAGGTTTCGTGAAATTCTGTTGTGTGGTTATAGAGGAGTTGCGATGACAAGAAACAGGACTGACGGACGGACGGACTGACGGACGGATGGACTGACGGACGGAAGGACTGACGGACTGACGGGTCAAAAAACATTATACCCTCCGCAACTTCGTTGCGTGGGGTATAATTAAGACAATGATGCACAATACATTTCTTTTTTCCTTTTTTTTCAAAAAAGAAATGCTACTAAGCATTATACAAGAAAGGCATGAGAATAATGGAAGTTGTCGTACTATAGAAATTTTCTTTAAAAACAATATGTAAATGGCAATGATTGTTGTAATGACGCTATTTGAAAACGTAAGTCGCCGGGCCGATTCTTGGCGGTCAAAGGTAAAGCGGTTCCCGATATGTTGGCAGTTGGTTAAAGTAAAAGACATCAACTCTAAAACTAAAATCACAAAAATACTAAATATTATTTATTTGATATTGTGTTTGTACACTTCATAATGGTCGCTGTTTTCTTATTTATGGAGCAATGTCTGAAAAGATAAAACTGAGAGTGAGTTTTTTTTTAATAAGAGAACAGACTCGGGAACTTTTGACATTACTGAAACAACAGGAATTGTTTCCTATTGGAATAGACAAGGTAAAGAAGCGTAGCCAGATGTCACAACAGTTTCCGAGTTTGCTATTTCTTAAGATTCTCTTAACGCTTGATCGTTGTAAAATCACCATGACGTCATCAGATCGGCAACGACGTTTCGCGGAAGGGAATGCAACTTACGGTTTAAATTGGTTCAATCATATTATGTACTTTGTTTAACCTATTTTAAATTTACTTTACATTATGTTTGAAAATTTATTCTGTAATTATTCCGCTCATTTTGGGCGCCATATGATTGGCAAATAAAATATTTGTTTGTTGTTTGTTTGGTGTTGGAGAGTAGTACAAATTTTAAGAAAATATGTTGTTAATAATATGCAGTATAAATTTATTTTCTATTATTTTTTTACATCTCATTTATGGAAGAGCGGGATCTGCTAATACCCTTCCGGAGCATCTGAGATCACCCCAAGTATTTGGTGGGATTCGTATTGCTTAGTCTTTAGTTTTCTATGTTATGTCTTCTGTACTATTATTTGTCTGTTTGTCTTTTAATTTTTAGCCAAGGCGTTGTCAGTTTGTTTTCGATCAATGACTTCGACTGTTCCTCTGGTATCGTTCGTCCCTCTTTTATGACCAAATATAAACATAAGTGTGTTGTCCGAATCAGCAAATGTTTTGTTTGAAGATTCAAGTGCAGTCGTGCAGTCTTGAATTCTATACTTTTACAAAATCTCATAAAAAAAAAACTCATTTGATTAGAGAATTTTCCTCGGAGTTCAGTATTTTTATGATTTTAGTTTTGAATACAAAGGAGGGACGAAAGATACCAAAGGGACAGTCAAACTCAATAATCGAAAATAAACTGACAACGCAATGGCTAAAAAGAAAAACACAAACAATAGAGTACATACATCAGTGACCCTTAAATCTGAAAAGATAAAAGGTCAAATGGAGTTCAACATTGCAGACCACAGCTGAAAAAAAGTCAAATCTACGTAAAGATAAAATGATGTAAATAAATTATTCTCGGTTTATGATTGTAGAAATGACAGTCGCATTATGTTGACATCGATGTGTGAACAAAACAAACCGACATAATAGGTAAAAATGTCCAAAACAAAAAGGGTTCAAGATTTTGTTATAATCTTAATAAATATCTAAATAAACAAATATATAACAAAGTAGCACAAAATGGTATAGAGACCAGGCATATTAGCAAAACATTAAAGACAAGCATACAAATATATACCATATATAGTATAATAACGGGATGTACAAGTTCAGAGTCACGTCGTATATCAAAAAAATATAAAAAGCCCAGAATTATTGAAAGACAAGAATACCAAAAATGTTAATCAATATCACAACGGGATGTGTTAGTACAGAGCCACGTTAATGTATCAAGCACATTGTTGTATTTTTCTAAATGCAAGATTATCCGAAACGGATAGAATAGCATGGAACTTACGTGATAGATAACCAGAAGTATAAACAGTATAAAAACAATACCAAAGGAGACTGACAGATGTCTTGTTACTTCGGTTTTCTTCTGACCGATTGCAAAACCCTAACCATACTGTGCTGGATGTATAAGAAAGCAGACGCGTCTGGTCAAAATAGGTCATTAATTCCAATGATTGTGTAAAGACAGTGCTACGCTCTCTGCACGTAGACAACATATCCCACGGGGAAGAGGGGGGGGGGGGGGGGGGGTAACTTCCTACTATTGGGTATACGGGGATGTGCCAAAAATATGGGTCATAATTCATAATTTTGCGAGATTTTATATAAAAATGACCCTCCTTTTTAATGACATCCTAAATTAAAATGCATTTACGTTTGATAACTGTATATTGATTTGGGGTATGATCTACATATCATATATAAATATGCTATTGAGAATCTAAGATTAGGCAGCAACCATTTGATTTTCTGGGGGGCTATGGATTTTTAGCTGGTATATTTATGAATTATGAGTGATGATGAGTTAGTGCTTATATAAGCATGGGTCATATTTTAAATATTGTATATAAGTATAGGTCATTCTTTCTTAAATATTTATATAACTATAGGTTCTGAATTTCAGTGAATCTTATATTAAAATGGGTACGTTTTTTTAAGGCAAAAATGGCACACCCCTATCAAAAAAATATCCAAGTTACCCCCCCTCCCCCCCCGTGACATATCCAGCTACACTTACTTATCAAGCTAAGGGAGGATAAAGACACCATAAAGTACATTAACCTCGTAAGGCGTAAATAATCTGATAAGGCCATTTCTGAACTGAAGCCCGAGTATCACGAAACCCACCTGATAATGGGTGTTATGGGTGCTCCGGAAGGGTAAGCAGACCCAGCTCCACATGTGGCAACCGTCATGTTGCTTATGTTCAAAATTATTCTCAATCTTCATCATTATTGTTAATTTGTTTTCCTATATAGCATGATTAAAATTATTGCCACTTGACGTTAAGAAATCTATGAATCATACAGAAGCTATCTATGGTCTTGCATTGCATAATTCAATGTTTGTAAGGTATTGAACACAATTATACTGTCACATGCTAACTGTGTAGTTGTCTTTCAGTTCATATGCATAACACGACCGGTAATCCGGTCGTGGAACGCCAGGGCTCATCCCATAAAAAAGGTGATTTGCCCCTCCAAAAAAGATGCGCTGCTTCGTTGCTTCTGGTGCCAACTAACGGCCTTGGAATTATATAAATCAGGTATCAATTTGTTCATTTTTCATTTATCTCTTCATTTATGTAAGCTTCACCTACCTGCCACCCTTTATTTTTTTCCATATTTGAACAGTTTTCACAGTGACCCATCGATTCAGACATTTTTACTTTTATTTTCAAAAGGACGTCCAGATTATCACGTGACCACGAGAAAAAAGTGATGATTTATGCAAATGACCATAATCAAACACCTCGTTCATTTACGATGCAAGTAATTTAATTGTCCGAGATCTTCTGATTGTTATCGTGGTTGGCACCAAATCTTAAACATCGATCTCTCGAGGTTCCGAAATCTCTCGTGACATAACGTCCTTTTAAAAATAAAATAAAAATGTCTGAATCGATGGGTCACTGTGAAAACAAAAAGGTATATAGACGAATCAAATTAGCAAAAACTAAAGACAAGAATACAAAATTTACCATAACACATTGAAGGGATGTATAAGTACCGAGCCACGTCAAATAGATATTGTCTATTATAGACCAAACATTAACATTATAATTTTAAAAGACACACTTAAAGTAATACTACAACATGTTTCCAAGACGACAAACAACGTTAGTATCTATACTTCAAGGCTATCGTCTGTTATTTGTGGAGTTGATACGGAATATTAATCAGCATTTTTTCTGCGAAGGACATATTTCTGGACCATGAAAATGTGTCGATTAAAGCAGGATGTTGGATTACTCGGGTGTCGGATTAGGCAAGTTACACTGTATATATTTGATGTCTCTTGAACAAGAGCTGTTTATTGTCATGTATTAAGAGATATGCATCCTCTTTTCTAAAAATATGAAAAAAAAATATAGCGACTTGCACTTGATTTGTTATTGACTTTGAGCAACATAATAGTTTTAAAACAATTTTTGGGGCCTTAAAAAAATACCATTCTGGTTTGTTCTTTGGTCAAAGGCACTTAAGAGTTCACATTTGTCAACCTGTTTGCTAATCTGAAATTACTTATGATAATAGTTTGGTTGTTTTAAATTCTTGGTTGTTTTAAATTCCTAGAAGTCGACAGTCAATTCCATTTGAGTTGGAGTTCCTCCAAACATGTATCAAAAACAAGAATATTAAAGAGCCTAGATCATTTAATATCACATTCAGATGTATTGATGATGTTCTGTCCATTAAGAATTCAAACTTTTATGATTGGGTTACATTAATATATCATTCGGAACTGGAAATTAAAACAACAGACACGGCTTCCTCGGTCTGTAATAAGAACTTAACTTCGAATTTGTCATACACGGTCATCTCAGTGTAACAGGACGTTCAGTTCGTATATAAAAGTATATAATTCCAAGCGTTTCTTGTCGTGTTTCCTATTTTCTCTGGTTCTCAGATATAAGGCATATGATAATTAATCCTTTAGAAGTTCCGATGGTTGATTTATTTATTGTTTACATCGATAGTGTACATGCACTGAGTAATACAATTGAGTGATCGGCGTTTTTACCATAAATATTATTGTTTCCCCAACTATTTTTTAAGCAGCCGTCAATATGATATCAAATCCAGGCTGTCTCGGGACTACATACGGACTACGCACAGCTGTTAGTGTACTAACTAAAAGACCTGACCGGGCTCGGGACAACAGAAAGTGTCCCGACGAGAAGTACAACATAATTATACTTGGTGGTTAAGAACGTCATCTACTACACTCCCCCTTTCTTTTTACGTAATGGGCAACAGCAAATGCACATTAGTTCCCAAGAAAGTACAAAATATAATTTAAAAACATGCATTTAACAATTATAACAATTAAAAACAGGTAATTACTGTTCATCAATAAGAGAAATGTTTGCCCATGTGAAATTTTAAAATTTTTTGTATGAACATTGAACGACAAAAATATGTGACGTATACATTTTCTGACGTTAGACGCTCGAAATTGTTTCTTTTAAAAGTGTGACAGGATGATGACTGCTGTACCCATATTTTGACTATTTTATTATAATTTGTCTGTGTTAGTTCACGCAACATTGTAAATATAACGGAATTTGATGAGACTGTCGTACAAAGTGAGAGGTTTGGCGCAATAAAACCAGGTAGATATCCATCATTTTCTACATTTTAAAATGCTTGACCAAGTTAAAACAATGTCAGTTTTGTCCATTCGTTTGAGTTTTCGATTTTGCCATTTGATCAGGGAATTTGCTTTTTGAATTTTTCTCCCGAGTTCAGTATTTTTGTGATTGAACACTTTTGTATTGCTCTGACCATTATGGGTGTAATTTTGCAATTTAAGAGAATAATCGTGGAACAATAACGGGATGTGAATAAACTCATCATAGATACCAGGACTAAATTTTGCATATACGCCAGACGCGCGTTTCGTCTACAATAGACTCATCAGTGACGCTCGAATCCAAAAAAGTTAAAAAGGCCAAATAATGTACGAAGTTGAAGAGCATTGAGGACCAAAATTACTAAAAGTATTGCCAAAGTACCGAGCCACGTCAAAAACTGACTATATTGTAAAATTAATTTTATAAAGTCAAACAGGGAAAAGTAGAACACGTATGGTCCGTCGGACGTCAGCAGTTCAGTTTCCGAACAAGTCTTTGAGCATTATCAATTTATTACACAAGCTTTGAAACTGCCAAATGAAGAGAAGACGACCCTGTTGATTTTGAAATTGTGCATATGTTACTTTTACTGCTGCTAAACATTGATAACGACTGATATTTGAGCGTTAGTTTGATAATGGACCATAATGATCCATAGGGTATCACAAGCCCAGTAGTCAGCACTTTTTGTGCTGACATGAATTGTCATTGATTTACTGTTTACAAATTTTTGAATTTTTTGAAATACTAAGGCTTTTTTACCTCAGGCATAGATTACCTTAGCTGTATTTGGCAAAATTTTAGGAATTTTGGTTCTCAATGCTCTTCAACTTCGTACTTTATTTGGCCTTTTTAACTTTTTTGGTTTCGAGCGTCACTGATGAGTCTTTTGTAGATGAAACGCTCGTCTGGCGTATATACTAAATTTAGTCCTGGTATCTATAATGAGTTTATTTACTCAGTCAGTATGTCACAAAGGTGTGGTCACGTTTCTCCAACATTTGGTAATTAAACTAAAACAACATTAGGGATTATGGGGTCCTCCTAAGGACTGGATCTTGATATCTACCTGTAATTCACCTGTTCTTGACCAAAATATTGTTAAAAAGGTATATATTTTTTAAAGATATATATATTTTTTAATAGTCTCCCAAAATTGTAAAAGTCCATATAGTCTAACACAGTGATGTAATTTTTTATTTTATATAAAAAAAGATGTGCAAGGTATGATAGACAATGAGACAACTCTCTACAAGAGACAAAATGAAACAGAAGTTAACAATTATACATAAAAAAAAAGATGTGGTATGATTGCCAATGAGACAACTATTCACAAGAGACCAAATGACACAGACATTAACAAATATAGATCACCGTACAGCCTGCAATGAGCTAAGTCATACCGCATAGTCAGCTTTAAAAGGACCCGAGAAAACAAAATGTGTTCCCACAGTAAAACACTATAGATGTTACTTGTAATAAAAAAAAATCTTTTAAAAAAATAATTTCGAGATTATTTCAGATTAATATATGGTTTGTTAATGTTTTGATATAAATATTTTTTTTATAATACTTTAGTTAAGACCTGATATAGTTTAATTACAGGTAATTATCACGATGCCAGTCCTTATGAGGACCCCCTAATTCCTTATGTTGTTTTAGTCTAATTATCAAATGTTGGAGAAACGTGACTAAACCGTCACAAATCATGCGGCTTCCCTCGTAAGTAAAAGAAGGACGAAAGATACCAGAGGGACATTCAAACGCATAAATCGAAAATAAACTGACAACGCAATGGTTAAAAATGAAAAAGACAACCAGACAAACAATAGTACACATGATACAACATAGAAAACTTAGGAATAGGCAACACGAACCACACCAAAAGAAAAGAGTGATCTTAGGTGCTCCGGAAGTCGCAATCTATGACCTCTCAAAGATGTCGCTTGTAAATTGTACAAGAGGGACGAAAGAAACCAGAGGGACAGTCAAACTCATAAGTTGAAAATAAACTGACAAGGCTAAAAATGAAAAAGACAAACAGACAAACAATAGTACACATGAAACAACATAAAAAAAACTAAAGAATAAGCAACACGAACCCCACCAAAACAAGTAGTGATCTCAGGTGCTCCGGAAGGGTAAGTTGTAAGTTGAGCTCTGAGGTCCGTACAAATTGTAAATAGTCGATTTCAAACGCTCTTCTTCAAAGTTTTTTGGTTAGTTTTTTTGTAACGAGTACATACCTGTTAAAAATCTGCCAAAATAGGAGATTAAATTCACTAGGATACACGAGATATTACCATGCGCTTTGAAAAAGTGCAGTTATGATTGATAGGACATCATCAATATCTTAATTTAAATTGTTCATTACTCAAATCAAGCACTACTTAAAAGTGAAATTACTAAAATACCGAATTCCAAGGAAAGTCCATAATCGAACGGCAAAAATGATAAAGAAAAAAGAATGGATAATACCTGTTATAATCCTGAATTGGTACAGGAATTTTCTTGTGTAGAAAATAGTGGATTAAACCTGCTAGCTAAACCTCTCACTTTTCACTTTTATTAATTTAATTGAACGGCACTAATATTTTGGCAGTTGTGTTTTCTCGTTTGAATTTTTTTTTATCCCTTCTTTATTTAAAAAATTCCCATTATTTTGTTTTCTATTTATTACAGTATGAACATATACTTAGTATATATATTATGAATATTACATGTCATTTTGTGAGCTATAATGAAACTATGCGACATGAGTTTTATTCATTGTTGAAGGCCGTGCAATGACTTATTGTTAAGTGTTGTGTCTTTTTGGTCTCTTATGGAGAGTTGTGTTATTGGCATTCATACCACATGTTCTACTTTTATATCATACTAGACCACACCCACAAAATCGCGGGCATTCAGAGCGTGGTTGAAAGTATGTAAGGTGTTGTACTGAGGAAGAATTTTGTAAAAGATTTAATGACTTGAGAGTTTCAGGAAAAGTATCAAAAGTCATAGGTACTTGGGGACAGGAATTTTTTTTTATCCCTTCTTTATTTAAAAAATTCCCATTATTTTGTTTTCTATTAATTACAGTATGAACATATACTTAGTATATATATTATGAATATGCAAGTCAGGAGCCTGTAAATAGTGGTTGTCGTTTGTTTATGTGTTACATATTTGTTTTTTGTTCATATTTTGTACATAAATAAGGCTGTAAGTTTTCTCGTTTGAATTGTTTTACATTGTCATTTCGGGGCCTTTTATAGCTGACTATGCGGTATGGGGTTTGTTTATTATTGAAGGCCGTACGGTGACCTATAGTTGTTAATTTCTGTGTCATGTTTTTCTCTTGTGGAGAGCTAGCTGTCTCTTTGGCAATCATACCACAGTTTTTTTCTTTTATTGTAATCTATGATTTTTTGTAAAAGATTTAATGACTTGAGAATTTCAGAAAAGGGATCAAAAGTCAGCCTGGCTCATCCTTTAAATTCTCCCTTTTTCTTTTAATTTTAATTTTAATAACACATGGATAATTGTTGTATGGAAGGATTGTTTGATGTACATGTCTGTTTGGCAGGTAAAAATGTATCATCTGGCATTGACCTCATTTTTAATTGTCAATGTGAAGTTTTCATGGTTAATAGATATAGGAGTGCCAATGAGACAACTTGAAAATGATAGCAGATAGAATTAAAATACACTTTATTCGTAGTATATGTATGTTCAAAGTATACAGAAAAACTCAAACCGGAAGTCTAATCTGACTTAAAATTTCGTCCAATGACGGGACAATATCCGGATGCCTTATTTCTCGTTTTTCTCCCAAAATAACTCAATCTGAATAATCATATAAATGGATGACAAATGCGACTATGCACTGTACCTATAGGTCACAGAGACGTGTTGATTTATTGTGGAAAGAAGAGAAGCGACACCCAAAATGAGGTCTTCTCGTTTAATAGTATAGATGTGACCACCGTGGATAGTTAACTTGAAAATGGTATTAGATAGAAAATACACTTTATTCGTAGTATATGTATGGTCAAAGTATAAAGAAAAACGCAAACCGGAAGTCTAATCTGACTTAAAATTTCGTCCAATGACGGAAATAATATCCGGACGCCTTTTGGTGTCAGACCACCAATTAAAAATCCCTATCTGTTCAACCAAATTTTGCAATTTTCACAGCTTTCTAAATATTTTACCTTAAGTTTAACTTCAAGGAAACCAGGTATATCCTGAATTGTACATGTATCACCTTCCTACATGCCAATTTTCAACCAATGTTTAAAGTCGTGTAACAAATTTCTGATTTTGAAAAGATAGGTACTACCAAAATAACTCCCGGTTTCTGGAAATCTTAAATTAGTGTACTATGTAGCGCATTAATCCTGAATTTTTAATGCAAACTCATAGACAAGTGAATTTTGGCTCAAAATGGTCTAAATATATTTCCCTTTCACCAAAAGTTTCATTTCTGCAAATTTGTTGGTTAGTTTAAGTAAACAATGACATCAAAAGCACTATTTTGTGTCAAAGTAGGACTACTTTTACGTTCTAAATTGGAGGGAGTAATTGGTGGTCTGACACCTTTTTTCTCGTTTTTCTCACAAAATAACTCAATCTGAATAATCATATGAATGGATGACAAATGCGACTATGCCATGTACCTATAGGACATAGAGGCATGATGATTTATTTATTGTGGAAAGAAGAGAAGCGACACACAAAATGAGGTCTTCTCGTTTAATAGTATAGATAAGTAACTGTTTCGTTTACTTTTGACTCATTAGTGGCGCTGGAATATAACCATTTGAAAGCATGAATACAAAGTTGATGATCATTAAAAGTCGAATACTTTGTTTCAGTTATTTTAGTTAGAGACATATCTACAAAAGAAATCAGAGGGAAATTCAAACTCGAGAGTCGAATTTATAATTACAACGCAATAGTTAAAAAATAAAAAAAAATAACAGTATACAAAAAGCATCATAGAATACTAAAGACTGAGCCACACGACCCCCACCAAACTTGGAGGTGATTTTAGGTGCACCGGAAGTGTAAGCTTATCCTACCCCACATGTGCAAAATGTCACCTCTGCAAATGTACTCTTTTGAAAACAAATCTTTGTGTGAAATGAAGATAATTTTTCTTAAAGTTAAAAGTCCTCGCCGCATGCGTGATTATGTGTGTTATAATTGATACGGTCAGAGTACTGTTCTAAATACCGCTGCTTGTCAATGTTCCCAGACATTTTTGTTTTGTTTTAACCTTCTCATTAGAATTGAATAAAAATCTAAAAAAAAAACAGATTTGTGTTATTTGTATTGCTTCCTTCATGAAAGGTTTCAGGAGTACAAATCTTACAAAGATAAAAGTTCAAACATCTCTATGATTGCAAATAGTTATATTCATTACGTTGTTTTTTTTCTGTTATTCAGAATATAGTTAACATAGTACCATTAACAAAGCATTGTTATTGACATCTGAAGAAACAAATGTTTCATCTATATATATATTTATTTCATTTAAAACAACAAACATTACATGTGTGCAATAGAAAATTATTGAAAATAAAGGCCTGAAAACACATTATTTATTAAGTAAATGTATGTCTTTGTTATATTTGTGTATTATAAAAGAACATCTAAAACTAAAATTTATTATGAAAACATGTTAAGGCACAGATTTCACGTTTTTGATCTATTCTTTGAAAAAGAACAAAGTCGTACTGAATTTATTAGAATTTGCAGACTGGATATTAACTTACACCTTCTCAAGGTGAAAGCTCTCTATTACCAAACTTGCTCGCCTGGGGATACATGTTGAAAGGCACATTAGAAGAGTGAAGGAACTTCACCTTTTTGATAGACTTATACCTCTGAGCATGGTTGGTTCCATCAATCAAATTTGTACTGTTGCTAATATTCTGACACTTTCCCGAAGTCAACCTGTAAAGCAGTGGCAGTGAATTTTTAAATTTGTCGATAGAAAAAGTCATTGTATAGTATAAATATCACAGATATTTGTATCACCAATGTTAGATCGTCATATTTTTATGCCCACAAAGAAGGACAATATGTTTTCCAAACTGTGCAGTTAATCTTTTAACGGTCTCTGATCAAGTTTATTTTTAAGTCACGGTAGCTCATTGAAGGTAGTAAAATCAACTGGAAATTAAGTACACCTGTACTTTATGATGAGGTTTTTCTAAATTGTATGGTAAATTATTGTTTTCACCACATTTTATAGTTCATGTACATGTAATTGAATTGATTTATTATAAACAGGATTTCCATAGAAAAAAATCAGTTATTAATTTGGTAATGTACGGCCGGTGGCCAGTTAGTTCGTAAACAGTGTTCCTGTATTTGCTCATGAAACCTCCAACCAAATCTTTTAAAATGTTGGTATCTTGTTGTTGATGTAAATTTCAAAATTGACGATTTTCCCCATCACCTTTCAGGAGTTATTGTTCTTAAAAAATTATGTTTTCAAGTCGTGTCTGTTCATTTACAAGAAACCGTACAACCAATATTAAAAAAAAAGAAATGAATTTTAAACACTATCTTTTTCTGTAGGTAATAAATTTCTATGATACTGTACATTGAAGGTATGCCTATTGGTCACTATGAATATTCCAAGGAAGTTTAAGCCGGTATCATATCTTGACTTACATCTTTAAATTGACAATGAGGGTCGGTTGAAAACAAAATTGTACGACAAAAGTGATGATTTCAGCTTTCCAATCGTTAACTTTTCATTTCTAAGTAGCAACATTCCAGCAGCACCTGCATACGGTGTATATGTCTCCCAATTAAATACGATATTCCCGTGCTTGCATTTCCTATAATGATTTTATTGATAGAGGGTTGCTGCTCACAAGGAAGCTAATAAACCAAGAGTTCCAAATGGTGAAGTTAAAATCATCACTTCGTAAATTTGACGGACACCATCACGAGTTGGTTGACTTTTATGGAATAACCGTTTCACATAAGATATCGGATATGTTCCTTACGTCGTAACTACAATCTCGTTCCCTTTCATGAATTGACCTACCGAATAAGACTATTTACCGGATTTGTTATTACATAAGCAACACGACGGTTGCAACATGTGGAGCAGGATCTGCTTACCCTTCCGGAGCACATGAGATCACCTCGAGTATTGATGGGGTTCGTGTTGTTTATTCTTTAGTTTTCTATGTTGTGTCATAAACTCATCATAGATACCAGGACTAAATTTTGTATACACGCCAGACTTGCGTTTCGTCTACAAAAGACTCATCAGTGACGCTCGAATGTGTATTATTGTTTGTCTGTTTGTCTTTCTCATTTTTAACCATGGCGTTGTCAGTTTATTTTCGATTATAGAGTTTGACTGTCCCTCTGGTATCTTTCGTCCCTCTTTTAAGCAATATTCATAAGTCTGAGTTTTGTGTTACATTTTAACGTTGTTTTCTCTTATACTAAAAAAACAAAACCCGTGATATCGCGGGTCCGTGACTGAATTAAAGTATATAACTATGCTTAAGTCTTATTTTAGTATTGGTATTATCATCTGATAAAGTCATGCCGATTACACAGTTTTCTCTGCTTTCAAATCTTTCTGTTTGAACCTATCGACCTGGAACTTATCAATTATTGGTAATATTAATTATTTGGAAAATATAAGGTCCTGGAATGGAGTATTTTTTAATCAACAGCATTGACCTATATTACCCTTCCGTAGCAACTGAGATCATCCCTAGTTTTTGGTGGGGTTCGTGTTGTTTATTCTTTAGTTTTCTATGTTGTGTCATGTGTACTATTGTTTTTCTGTTCGTCTTTTTCATTTTTAGCCATGGCGTTGTCAGTTTGTTTTAGATTTATGAGTTTGACTGTCCCTTTGGTATCTTTCGTCCCTCTTTTAGTTATAAATAAAGTTGAATTATTTGATTCGATGTTTTACGTCATGTCCGCTAACAAATTGAAAACTGTACCTATACGCCTTAATTTAAGTCCAGATTTTTAGTATCTGTTAAATCTTTTAAAGTCATAATGATTAAAATACTACAATAGGAAACAATGTGACAATGATAGAATTTAGTAATGCCAACCCTGTGATTATGACCCGTGTATATAGCAAAATCCTAAATACACCGTTTGGTGGTGCGCCTGTCAGTTTCGGAACGTACAGATAAAGTAATTAGGTAAAAGGTGAATATACTATTGGTATCGATATCGGATTCGACACGGAACTTGTGAATTATTGGCAATATTTAATTATGTGGGAAAAAAGGGGTTTAAAGTGGTGTAATTTTTAATCTACATCATTGTCCTATATATAAAGTTGAATTCTTTGATTTGTCGGTTTTACCGCATGACGTCTGACAATTTGGACCTCGTTATTTTAGTATTATAGATCTGAGTGTGAATTCACATTACTATAAGACGTGTCACGGTACTTTTCTATCCCAAATTCATGTATTTGGGTTTGATGTTATATTTGTTATTCTCAAAGTCCGTTTCTGTGTGTGTTACATTTTAATGTTGTGTCGTTGTTCTCCTCTTATGTTTAATGCATTTCCCTCAGGTTTAGTTTGTTACCCCGATTTTGTTTTTTGTCCATCGATTTACGAGTTTGAAACAGTTGTATACTACTGTTGCCTCTATTTGTGTTCATTACCAACTCTTCATCATCAAAACAAATTGTCGTCAGATGCTGTTCATTAGCCCTCACAATATCGAATGCCAATTACGTCCAGTAACAGCACGTTGCATGTTGACTTGATAATGTGATAGTTATTGTAATTTTTTTTAAGGTTAGGTTTCCATCATCATTCTTTCTCAATTAACGACAATCTATCAGAGGCTTTACTGGACATTTTATTTCTAGCAATCAATATGGTGGCAACATGGTTTGGTTGTACACATTCCTATCAGAACTAGCTGCCAACCAAGGTAAGAATGGGCTGACAGTGATACCACTTGGAAACATTTTCACATTTTCTACATTCTGTAACTGGAAAAGTTTATATATTTAATTACAACAAACATTTGATGTAGTCTAGACTACAAACCAGCTCTTCTCTTGACTATATCTCCAGCAACTGATGCTGTCAACCTGTCTTGACGAACAGTGTGCCACCTTGGATCATCACTCTGGAGCCTTGTCGTCACGTCTATGTTCCTTGTTTCATACATACTGACTGGAATTGCATTAAAGCTGGTAGTTTCATTCTTGTCTAAATCATCTTGTCGTGTGTTTAGCACGAAGTTAGCAATTGGAAGTATGAGGCGTTCCTCGTCTAAGATATATAAGATGTAATGAGCTGAAAGCTTTTGTTGGTAACCTATTACAGAGCCTTTTGAATATTTAAGTTTGTGTCTGTGGTTTCCTAACTACTACTGCTGCAGACAAAGCTTTGAAATACTGTTGTCAACTTTAGAAACTGCTTCACATAACTCTCTGACATGAAAAATCTATTTTTGAAGGATCATAGAAAGTTGATCTTGGACCACGGACCTGCTTATGTGGAGATTTTGTATTTAAGCCATAAACAACATCATCAACTTGGCTGTCTTTAAGTTTCTCATCTCTAGGTTTATTCAGATCTAAGGCAAAAAGTCTTTTAAGATATTAGACGGTATTGAAATTAAATTTGACGCTTTCATGTGTGCTAATGTGTTTAGAGGCCCATTAACATAGCTACGTGTATCTGATTTTTCTATAGCACAGCAACAATTGCTGGATTCTAATACATGCCCTTCCATTAAGGATATTTACAAAACGACAATTAGACAAAAATAATAAGTGTAGCATTTTTTTCTAAACAGTTCTCTTCCACATAGGTAATACGAAATCTCTTTCTGCTGAATTATACGTGTATATTTGTTAATAATCCACTCTCGACAGTTACTTGGATAAATAATATATCACACTCGATGCAGCGGTAAAATCTCTTATTTCTCAATTTTTTTGTGTTATTTCAACTCTTGTTGATTGGTGTGAGAAAATATTATCTGTTCTCGGCAAATGATTGGTTGAAATTTAATTATCACGTCGAATTGTTTAAGTTTTCTTCTAAATTTTCCTCTTGTGACGTACACAAATTTTTTGCAAATCTATGAAAAGGAAGGATAAAAAAATCATTAGAGAAACATAGTCCACCACACTAACTCGTGTGTCACAATATTTTTCCATTCTCAACAGTTTAATTTTTATTATTTAAAACGCTCGGCAATCCTCTCGCTTTAATAGTTACCAATAGTCCAAACTTGCACATGCGAGCGAAGAAACGTATTTATACTAATTTAACTAGATATATTTACATTTGTAAAAATGTTAATATGTTGGGAAAATATAATTGTTAAATTCCAGTAAGCTCCAAAAAAAAAAAAATACTCAATATCGACAATGTCATACTAAGGCGTTTAAGTGTTAATGGAATTGCCTTACAAGTTTGTAAAAAAAAACCTGATAAATGTACTCGATTTAAAATCAAAATCTTAACTTTACAAGATACAAAACAGATAAATAAATAACAAAAGAGCTTTTCGTGGCTGTTCTTTATATCTTTACAGCCAGGAAATTTTAAAACAAGTCAAGTGACTTTTTTTCCGAAATGCAATTTGTTTGATGATAGAAAAATATTGAGGTTGAAATCTAAGACAAAAGTTATTGTTATGTTTTGATATGGTTCTTTATAATGTGTATTGAAAAGAGCAACTCAATGGTTATCAATAGCGATCAAGTGGATAAACGTGTCTTGTTCTTTTTGGCTTACTTCGATATTCTCAGCGTTATTTAATTGAAACTGTCAGATCAATTAAATTAACTGAACTTTATTAGTTGTCTCATTGGCACTCATATCACATCTTCATATATCTATTTAGTTACATGAAATTTTATCATCCATAAACAAACATCAGGTGAATAAATATAACGTTATTAAAAACTGCAGCACTTACGAATACTTAAAAGAGTTATGGCGATTTGAAGCTAAATATCTTACGAATTATGTCCTCGAAACCGTATTTTGGCCTCTAAATGTCTTATGGGTTAGTGCAGTTTGGGTTTTGTCTCATTGGCATATTACATATCTCCTTTTATTTTCTGTTCAGTCTTGCTGCTGACATCACTTTCTTTAGGTTCTTTGTTTTTCTCTGTGGCCAGAATGAATAATGAACGAGTTAAATCCTTTATGTGGTAATTAAAACACATCGAAAGAATTAAAATTGCATTGAAATATGACAAGTTAATTCAGTGATTTATGTATTAAGTAAGATGACGTCAAGCTGATGATAATGTCTACTTCCGTACTACTAACACCAAAAGTAATATTTAAATCTAACTGTGTACGTTGTTTTATTTTACTCCATTTAGTCCAAAACTACATCTTTTTATTCACTACCTGGCCTGTAACAAAATGTCTATGTTATACATCCAACTACATTTTATATTGTGTCATATATCAAACTTATTCGTTCAATGTATGTTTATTTGTATTTTTATGCCCCACCTACGATAGTAGACGGGCATAGTGTTTTCTGGTCTGGCTCCGTTCGTTCTTCTGTGTGTCTGTTCAGGTTAAAGTTTTTGGTCAAGGTAGTTTTTGATGAAGCTGAAGTCCAATCAACTTGAAACTTAGTACATTTGTTGCTTATGATATGATCTTTCTAATTTTAAATCCAAATTAAGACTTTTGACCGCAATTTCACTGTCTACTGAACATAAAAAATGAAAGTGGGAGTTTCAGGTTAAAGTTTTTGGTCAAGGTTGTTTTTGATGAAGCTGAAGTCCAACCAACTTGAAACTTAGTACACTTGTTGCTTATGATATGATCTTGGTAATTTTAAAGCCAAATTAGACTTTTGACCCCAATTTCACGGTCCATGGAACATGGAAAAGGGTAGTGCAAGTGGGGCATCCGTGTACTTTGGACACATTCTTGTTTAAAAGACTTTTTGCTGAGTTACCGTTAAGCTTTTCAATTGATATTTATAGTGTGTCTTTTTATGTTGTGATGTTACACTACTGTACCAGGTTGGTGCCTGTTAAAACGTTTAAACCCGCTGCATGTTTATGCACCTATCGTAAGTCATGAGCCTGTTGTTCAGTTGTTGTCGTTTAGTTTACAGGTGTTTCTCGTTCTTTTTGTATATTAGATCTATACCGTTGGTTTTCCTGTTTGATTTGTTTACACTAGTCACTTTGCGTCCTATATAGCTGACTTGTCGGTGTGAGCCAGGGATTTGCATTGACCTTTGGTTGTTTACTTTTTACTCGGTTTTTTCTGCATATACGTCAGATATATATTTGCGGTAGGTGCACCCCATTACCTGTGTGAGATCAACAGTTTAGTCTTTCATGTGCGAGAGAACTTTTACAGCCGGTATGCATCTTACTGCGTTTCAAAAGAGGTACTCTTATCGTGTCCTGTTTTTATACGCCCGTCAAAATTTTGACGGGACGTATTATGGTATACAAATGTCCGGTGTCCGTCTGTCTGTCTGTCCGGCGTAAACTTGTCGCACCATTACTTGAGAACGACTTATCTAAATTTCATGAAACTTAATATAGTTGTATTTTATGATGGTCAAATGATCTGTATACTTTTTGGTGAAAATAAGATTTAAACTTTTTGAGTTGCGGCACTTTGTAACTAAAACAGGGGTGTGGTTTTTTTTCACATGTCGCACCGTATCTCAAAAACGATTGTTGATTATTGCTTAAAACTTTACACACTTCTTAGTTATATTAATCTTAATATCTTTATACTTTTGGTGATGATTAAAAATTTCATTTTTGAGTTATTGAGTACTTTGTAAAAAAGGGGGAGGGTTTTTTACATGTCGCGCCGTATCTCAAAAACGATTTATGATTATTACTTAAAACTTTACACACTTCTTTGTTATATTAATCTTAATATCTGTATACTTTTTGGTGATGATTAAAAATTTCATTTTTGAGTTATTGAGTATTTTGTAAAAAAGGGGGAGGGTTTTTTACATGTCGCGCCGTATCTCAAAAACGATTTATGATTATTGCTTAAAACTTTACACACTTCTTTGTTATATTAATCTAGAGATCTGTATACATTTTGGTGATGATTCAAAATTTCATTTTTGAGTTATTGAGTATTTTGTAAAAAAGGGGGAGGGGTTTTTTACATGTCGTGCCGTATCTCAAAAACAATTTATGATTATTGCTTAAAACTTTACACACTTCTTTGTTATATTAATCTAAAGATCTGTATACTTTTTGGTGATGACTCAAAATTTTATTTTTAAGTTATTGAGTATTTGTAAAAAAGGGGAGTTTTTTTTTACATGTCGCGCCGTATCTCGAAAAAAATTTATGATTATTGCTTGAAACTGTACACACTTCTTTGTTATATTAATCTAAAGATCTGTATAATTTTTGGTTTGATTCAAAATTTTATTTTAAGTGATATTTTAAAAACAAAACAGGGTGGAGGGGTTTCACATGACCCGCCGTGTTTCAAAAGCAATAAATGGTAATTGCTTAAAACTTTCTCAGAAACTATTTATGATTATTGCATAAAACTTCCACACAAGACGTCGGGCGTTTCATGCGCTCATGGCGCAGCTGTTTATTACTATAGTCATGAACACTTGTCCACAATTACAATATTCGTTATTATTCAAGTATTTTAGTAAAATATATATATATAAGATATATATCGAACGTATTTGTTTGTTACCATACCAATAGTATAAAGAATATGTTGAATCATTGAAGCTTTGTGTTTTGGCTGAGTGCATGTTGCTCTCAATATTTGCAGTAGTAATTTTTGATGATTTAATTCAGTTTGATATACATGATGAAGTTCCCCAGTCATAACAATTAGTACAAGATTCGTCCATAAATAACTTTATAGAACAAGATTTCACTGTACATCTCCGTCTTATGTTTCATCTTTCTGAATACCTGAAGGAATCTTCATAAACGATGGTAAGTTTCCCCACTTTCAGAATCGATTTCTTGTACGAAATATCAAACATCATTAAATGACCAAACCTATTTGATAGCTGAACAATTTACTAATTGGTAAGTATTTGAAATTTTGATGAGTAGGAAGTTAATTTCAAAGTCGTGATAAAGGTTAATTATAGCACATATTTCATGTTTACAGGTAAATTATATATTACATGACTTTGTATATAGAATGAAATTCATAACAGTGTAGCTATGGCCATTCATTGACTGGGGAAAATTAGGTGAACGTTCGTCTGTAATGCCCACTGCTCACGACGTACTTATCATAGAAATTTAAACTGTGAGGTCACCAAAGGTTCTAAACGCCTAAATAAAATAATTAAAAATACTAATCAGGAATAACCTTTGTAATTTGAAAATAAATAAAAATGGCCTTCAACACGGAGTCTTGGCTCACACCGAACAGCAAGCTATAAAGGTTGAATACTTAAAATTCTTTACTTGATTTTTTGTTATGGTTTGACCATCAATTTTCCTAATATGATATCGCAAGTTCTTTCAGATTATTTTTTTTACTTAATTGGCTTTAAAAGTTACAATGCATGATGTCGTCTGTTTATGTAGTTCATATGTGTTTTTCGTTTCTCGTTGGTTTTCCCGTTTGAATGGTTTTACACTAGTAGTTTTGGGGCCCTCTATAACTTGTTGTTCGGTGTGAGCCAAGGCTCCGTGTTGCAGGTCGTACCTTGACCTATAATGGTTTACTGTTATGAATTATCAGTACTTGGGAGGAGAGTTGTCTCATTGGCACTCATACCACATCTTCCTATATCTATCTATATCTATACATTTTTTTTCAACAAAAGAATACATCACAAGAATATAAGTTTTGTAAGAAACGTGAGAAATTGTGTTGGACTTGAAGATAAGGCAAAGTGACAAATATCTGAAAGAATGAATCGTTTTATGGTATTAAACAAAGAAATCAAATGATTTTTTTATTATCCAGAACTCTTCACAAACAAAACCCACATGTATACGCATTGAATAAATAGTAGGCAATTCTTAAATGATCACACCGTAGAAGTAGTTGTGCTCTTAATCAATGAGATATTTTGTGAATTAACCCCATCAACTTAATAGTTTTTTTTACAATGGATAAACCTATTTTTTTATTATTATTAAATAATATCATCTCTGAACATTATTATTCTTATAAATGACACGGTTGTATGTGATGATTATAATAAATATTTCAAACAAATTCTATTCAAGCTTTGTAAAAAGAAAGTTTCATTTTATGTATCGGAATGTGTAACAAGTGAATATTTCAACCCCCAGTGGAAGGCCTCTGACAGACTGGGTGAGCATAAAATCATAGCCGTTGACAAACAAGTTACAACCTACAAACGTTTTACTGTCGACCACACTGTTATGCAATTAATTCTATAGTGCAATTGGATTCCATGACCGGTTGATTATGAATTATGTAGGAATAAATAATTAGGTCGGAACAGTATCAAGGATCTCATCCCCTCTTCTCGTTTAATATTAAACTTAAATATACAATAAAACTTAAATTAATGGATCTTTTATCTCTTGTTTGAATAAAGGTTTCGCAAATCATTCAATACATCTTAAATATAATATAACCAGTCGCTGACAGAAAAGTGAGGAATTATTGTCGTTTAAAAAGACAGTTTATAAACAAACAATATGTGTTCTACATTTTGTCAAGAAAATTTACACAAGTTTTTAATTTTGTTTTGATTTCTAATTTTAATTCAGTTCAATTATTGTCATATAAATCAAGTTTTATGCTTTGTTACACAGTTAAAAAACATACATAAATGACAAGAAGAAAGCATGTATAATTTAACAAACTTATAATTGTATATTATAGTATAGTTTGCCATTCAATTACGAGTCCGTTACCGTTTGTAATAACGAATGTTTTTAAAGTCATATGAAACAAGTGACCGGTAAAACATAATGTTAATCCAATGCATACATATATCATAAACTTAGTCTTCATATAATCGTCAAAAAAAATTCAATCGGTCAGTGTTGTGAACAAATAGCAGCTAATTAATGGTCGTGCTTTAAAGCCAAAGTTTAACGATGGTCATACGTTTGTAAACAATCAACAAAGAAGCATGGATATTCAGGTAAGCACGTGTATAAAAGTTACAATAATGCTGAGTTCACACGTAATTCGAATTCGATTCGCATTAATTAATTCGAATTAGTTTAATTCGCATTCGAAATGTTTTACGTCCTAACGTCAATTCTAATTCGAATTACAATGCGCATCAAATTCGCTTTACTGTCCAAACGACGAATCAATTCGAATTAAAAAAGAAGAGTGTGAGAACTCGATTTGTGAATTCGATTCGTATTCAATTCGAATTAAATTTTCGTGTGAACGAGGCATAAGATATAGTATATATTGATGACGGAGCGATTTTTACGTTTGGTTTTCCATTTGGACATGCGTATTGTGACCACCGGATTTTCCCGAGAAAGGTTACGCTGCATACGGTAAGCATTTCGGCAAATTGTTTGCTGGAAGTAAGCAATTAAAAAAAAGTTAACTTCTTCTAAATTTAGACAATTATAGAACTGTCTTAAGAAAAAAGTATATGTACATAAGTTTTATAATAAAAATTAGCCATTTAGTTATAAAAAACATATGCATATTTTTTTGTTAATTTGAAGCTTCATATGACTTTAAATGAACAATTACTCTATACATGTTTTCATGTTGATGGGTAGATAATATATTTCATTTTTTTTACGATGATTTTTTGGTAGAGTTTTTCCTGCAATACGAAAAACATGCGACATATATTTGCACAAAGATTTGGCATTACATTTGCGCGCATTTACCTGAGCATTTACCTGTGATATAACCTGAATTTTACGTTGTTGTGTTTTTTTTGGTTTTTTTTGGGGGGGGGGGGGGTATGAGTAAACTCGTTGGTTGATGCCTTTCATATTTGTTTTTTCATTCATTGTTTTGAACATTGTTTGCAAATATACTTATTTCGTTACATCTTGTATATTTTTTTAAAAATTGAAGCCGTAGATATTTTTATTTTGACCATGCATTGGGGTCTTGGATTTTGTTCTATTATATTTGATGAATTTATTTCAAACGAAAGCGAGGGGCGAAGAACCATGGTGATGGCTGTCCAAAGAATCTGACACATTGTTGGTATGTTTTTATTCTCCATTAGGCACAGCCGTCCACATTGCTGGTTGAATTTCAATTCACTGGTTACGTAATTTTCTACTAAGTAGTCGGCGAATGTGTTGCATTTTCATGTATATCGTATGAAAACCTGTTCTCAACCTCTACTGGACAAAATCATGTCAATCCAGAAATCTGTGTTTCTTATTCTTTATTAGCTAAGCCTATATATTTGTATTTTTCGTAACAAGGCCTGTCCAAGATGAAAACGACAACCTTTGATTGAAGTATTTGGATGCATTTGAATAATTCAATTCAAACTTGTTGCAATTTTTTATTTTTTTTTAATTAATAAGTTTTGAATTTCCTCCAGAAAAAATTTCGCACAAACGGAGTATTATGTTGCTCAAACGTAGGACGAATTCGCGCAAAATTTACTCGCCGTAAAAAGCAATGTCACCCTTCTTCCGTTGTATTGAAAGGGACTGACATAATCTAGGTTTCTTAAGTGTTTAAATTTCAGTTTTATTAATATCATTATGCACACTATGAAAGAAAGGACACGCATCGGCAGATAATATCGTCGACGCCAAATGTTCTTTAAGAAAAGATAATTTGTTGAAGTGGCTATACACAAACTTTAAACTTTGAGGCAGTATGAATAAACTATTATGTTAAAACAAATGAAACGTTCTTGGTTTTTTTCTCGAAAGTTTAGAATGTTTGGGCATCGAACCAGTGTGTATGTATTACGCATGCAGCATCTTATTCTAAATGTTTAATCCATCATATCATGCAAGCTGCTGTTGAAATATAATTATTAGTAAATCTATACATAGCAAGAATATTATCTGTAGTAATAAAAACCCTAGTTTCCTATTTCGGCATTATACCTCAAAATGGTAAACCATACCTGAATTCTTTTTCTCTTTTGTTAAATTTGATTCTTAAACATAGAAAAGGTTTAGTTTATACTAAATATTTGTCCTTTAGTAACAATGTACTAGTAAACAAAATGCCTCTTCATAAAATAAACAAATCTTACGATTTTATGTTAACTGCGACATTAACCAATTGTCCCCTATTTTCACCAATTAAAACGATTTTCTCTCTTGTTCGATAAATTAAGATATGTGTGGCAAAAATCTGTGGCATTTCTTTCTGCTCAAAATAGCCGAGCCAAGCGCTTATCCTTAAAATATTAATTTCTCATCTTCCCCTGACACTGGATCTGCAGATCCGGTAGCTTGTGTTTTCTTTTTAAGTGATTCCTAAGGCGTGTTTTCTCCTCATCACATTTTGGACATACTATGATTATATAACCATGTGAATCGCGGCGTACTGTGTCTTTGGTGGATTTACTTATTCCGTGTTTTTCGTACAGGTGAAGATTCAAATTCTGTAAATTTTTGCCGCATACATGACATTGATTTGTGATTTTGGGCGGGGTTATCTCTTGGAATTCTTGTTGCTTTAATCATTTCTGCCTTCTAATTTATCGGTCCTTTGGTGGAAACCTTTTCGTAGGTGTTCTTCCTGTTGGTATGGATAACCGAGTCAATGGCCTTCCCATTTCAGTCGGGTCATTCACTGGTTGTTCTTCACTTGCATGAATATACTGCAAGTAATGCTTTTACCCAATTTTTGTGTTCTTCATTTCTTAAAGATACTTGCCGATTCACTTCGGAGATCATCCGACTCTTCGCTTTTGCTTCTTTTTGGCTTATATTCTTCTCCTGAAGATCACTTCACATTCGGATGATTCACTAGATATGAAATGAAAGATAGAAGCACATGTACACATAAATATGTACATGTTACCTTAATTTAACCCTAAAATTAACCTATATGATTGTATATAATATGTACATATGTATGTATAATGTTATGCATGTTTGTACTATAAATCTCCAAGAGCATGTTTTGAATACAAAACATTTGCTAGAGAAAGGGGATGGGGCCCATCAAAATTAGTTAAATACATCGCCAAACCTTTCCAAAGTCAAGAACCTATATATAGCATTATCGCACCGCGGGTAAATTATCACGTTGTGCTTGGTTTAACGCCGTCACGTGGTGACCCCCTATGAGACCGTAGGGTGTTCATGACGCGTTAATGGTGACGTCATCTATTAATGTGGTTGTGTTTCATTGTTTATTTTTCAACAAAACGTAGCAGAAAAGGTCTAGCGTGCGATAAATTCGTTATACGGTTAACTACTGACCCCCTACGGATCCATAGAGGGTGAAAGATTCCTTTTTGTTTTTTGGAAAGTACCTAAACTGCCACTGACGATGGGTGGCATATCAAAGATAACTTAAAATGTTAACCTAATCTGTGTTTACAATTCTTGAGATCTGAAACAATTAACATGAATGAATCTGAGTTAAACTTTCATATTTATTTGTTCTTGGGCAGATGGAAGTACATCAACCTATCAATGTATTTACGTAAATAATCTTTAAGTTCCTTTGATGTAAATAATTAAGTTATATTTGAAGACAAATAACGACAGTATTCAGATTAAAGCAGACTCTTAATTAGATAGATTTAGTTTATAGTTTAACTGATAAAATCCTATCTTAACACCCACGAAACGAGAAACAAAGACAAAAAATAAAATAAGAACATAAAGATACGACATGAAATCCTTATTCTGTATCAACGCCTCATTAGGAAGGAACGGTACATCTAAATCAACATTACTTTTTAGATCAAATTCAATATTTGTCATCTCGAGAACTATGATAAACGACGCGAGGAACTGAAAACATCTCTCTAAATGGATTATGTAATATAGATTTAACAAGTAACAATTATTGCAGACAGATTTTACTCTCATAGATATTAATGCTTTTTGGTTTTACATCAATTAAGGTGTGAATAAAAGCTTTTATCTACAAGACAAAATACCAAGATAGCGCTATTAATGAAAACAATATGGAACCAAATAAAATAAAGTACATAGAAAGTATTAGGAAAACATGTGACAAACAAATGAAGCTCGATTTGTCTCCATTAAGTTTTAGAATTTACAGGCGTGTCAGCTTCGACATTTTTTAATTATTTTAAAGCGATACTCACATCATTTGCCTATCTGTACACTAGGACTGAAAGCAAGAACTTAAGGCTGACTTAAACTCCGAGTATTTACTTACGTTTACCGTAAACTACATTAAAATATTTATCAGATTTGCCAGGTATGACAATGAACAATGAAAATGAAACGTGATTTTTATTAATACAAACTTATAGGCACATGTTCAACAGCATTTGCCTATCCTCCCAGAAGACCTCAAATCAGTCACGGTTTTTGGTGACGTTCGTTTTGCTCAGTCTTTTTGGTCTTCTGTTTTATACGATGGCATTGTCAGTATTTTCGACATACATGAGTATGAACATATTTTTTTACATCTGTTTCCTCTCATTTAAAATTTGTTCATAATTTTCTGACTGAAATCGTTTTACATTTATTATTACGGGACCTTTATAGCTCTATATGCGCTATGAGTTTTCCTCATTATGAAGGCCGTACGGTCTCCCATATTCCCTAGTTCTTCTACGTCATTTGAAAGTGGCGAAGAGTTGTTTCGCATTACCTTATTTTTTAATTCGTTTTAATGAACTAAATATTAAATCGCAAAGCATTCCCGTTGTTTAAAACAAGACAAGAACTGCTGACTTACAACAAAATATTTGCATTTGAGTATTTTTCTTATACTTTGATTATTCTTTAATTATGAACTGCAATATAGTCATCAATGTACTTTAAATCAGATGTTCAATAAAAAAAATAGGTTCATACTTTTTATACAAATGAAAAGTGTCATGTATTAAAATGTATTTCACAGCAGCTTAGGCAAGCAACATACGGACAAAAATAAAGAATTTTTTATTATTGAATAAAGTAGATTTATGATATATTATCATTAATAAACCGACAGCAACCCAAAATCTTGACCATTTAATTTTACACGAGTTATATGGAAATTGGCGTTATTTCTGTGTTTAAAATCAAACGTGACACTTGTCCATCGATTCAATATTTTATACGATAATTAATAGGACTTTGATTGTAGCATTTTATAACTTTAAATATTCAATTCAATTCAGGTAATATAGAATTAATGGTGACATCTTGTTTTATCGATCGTCTATAATGAAAATGTAACAAAAACAACAAAATTAACCTTGTTTTTATCTTATTTTTTAGCAAGTAATCAATCCATGACAGATACAATTATACATTGGGGTATCGTGATTTCGGTCACAGCTGGTGGCAGGGATCAATGCTCGTTATTTGACTGGCCACGGCGAAACAGTAGGTAATAAAACTTTCTTCATTCATAAGTTTTGCATATTTTACTTGCTTCCGAATAGTTATCTTTATACATTTTCACATTTTCAGATACATATATTAATATATAAAAAAAAACATATTGGTCACTGGACACGTAAGCATTGGCTAAAATTCCATTGAAAGTTAATTGTATGTTTAAACTTCGTTGTTAATCTTGAAATCATTTTTCTCATTTTCGCATTGCGCACTAATAAACTCATTGTAAATTTTGACTGTCCCTCTGGTATCTTACGCCCCTCTTTTATGCCCGTTTTCACTTATAGAACCGGTCGTCTATTCACTACGTTAAACATTTAGATTCATTAAATTTTGAATTAGAATGAAATTCAAAACAGTGTGGCTGTGGCCATTGATTGACACATTAAATTCATCCATTGACTGGGACAATTTAGGTGAACGTTTGTATGTAGCGACCATTGCTCACTGTGTACTTTTTAAAGACACTTAAACTATGGGGTCACCAAAGGTCCTCAACACCTTAATAAAGTATTTCGAAAAATCAATCAGGAATATCACGATGTTTTGATTTATATCAATTGTATAAATCAAAACATAAAGGTTATTCCTGATTAATTTTTCGAATTATTTTATAATTAAAGGCGTTAAGAAACCTTTGGTGACCCCACAGTTTAAATGTCTATCGTAGGTACGTCGTGAACAGTGGTCGTTACAGACAAACGTTCGCGTAAATTGTCCCAGTCAATGGATGAATTTAATGTGTCAATCAATGGCCACAGCCACACTGTTTTGAATTTCATTCTATTTAATGCATAACTATATTTTTTCCGCTAGTAGAATCTGTGAACTCCCCTCCCCCTTTCTCCCAGTGATACAATATTTTTAATATTAATTAAGAAATAATTAACTTTTTTCCTCCTAAATTTTGTTCTACTAGTTAAACACATATATACATACATTTGTAATAACACAGCCTCAGAGATTGTCTATAAACTCTTTGTCACATTATTAGGGTTCACAAAGTTGGCGGAATAACCATTCAATGATTTTTAAATCTGTTTATTAATGTTTAAATTTGTTTTAATCTTAAAATGATGTCATTCGGATAATTTAAGGTTAAAAGGTTCGGTTCGGTTTTAGACTAGTTTTTTTGTAAGAAGGTTCTTTCAGATAAATCCGATAATTCATGCCATTAGGATACATACATTTTGTATGCTGAAGTCTGCTATTTCAAGCATTCACTCACGTCTTGGTATGGTCTGACCTATCAAAAGCACATTTGATATAATTGCCACTGAGTTTACTATTCACAAGTGTCCAAAGGACATGAATGTTTACAACTATTTGTCACTGTACGACCTTCAAAATGAGTAAAACCCAAACATCTGATTAAAATTGAATTCTCGAAATATTTTAAATTGTATTTAGGAAATAAAGGGTTGTCTGAATTTCAACGACGTTGGGTAAAGGCCTTCCGGTAGTTTCGATTTATAACAGAAATGATCTGTACAGCCCAGAATCTGTATTCCTATATTTAATTATTAAATAAATATGCACATGAAAAAAAATATGAATTAACATATAAAACGAGGTTTGATGACAAGTTTTTCGCGTTTTAAAACATATAAAAATGGATTTCCCATGTAAATTTTGTCTACTCGTGTATGTTCTCAATAATGACGACTTCAGTATGTATACTAAAGAAATTTATCCTGTTGAACTTACTTTAAATAAAACTAATACTAACAATGACCACTGCCCTTTCCTCGATCTTGATATCTATATCATTAACGGAAAGCTTAATACTAAAATTTATGATAAAAGAGATGATTTCTCATTTCCTATCGTTAATTATCCATTTTTAGATGGCGACGTTCCCTTGTCACCATCTTACGGTGTTTATATATCTCAACTTGTACGATTCGCTCGTGTATGTAACAATGTTTTAGATTTTAACGAGAGAAATTTATGTATTACTGAAAAATTATTACACCAGGGTTTTCGATATCACAAACTAGTCAAAACATTTACTAAATTTTATCATCGGTATAAGGACATCATTCGTAATTATCATATACTTAGACTAAATAACATATGATTTTTACCGTATGATAATAGCATTAAATTAACGTATATTTCATATTTTTCGAATTGGTGCTTAGCGGGCTGATATGAAAAGTTTATCACATGCTTCGATTGTTATCACATGCCTTTCCGGAACGTTATCGCATGGCATTCCGGTGATACTCGGCAAATTCCGGAAATTACACATCAATGCTACGTTTTCAGTGAAAAACATTACAAAGTAGTGTACTAAACAATTATTTGGATACTGGAAAGTATATTGTGTACAATAATAAAAAAAAAAATAAAAATAAAAAAAAATAAAAAAAAATAATTAAATAAATGCATTTTTTTAAAGTTTCAAACATAATTTAGAAAGTTTCTTTAAAAAAAGTTGACTTTTCCAAACAATGTTCATAATGTTGAATTATTTTTTTGTCGATTCGTCCATATTAAAATGTGTTTTTCTCTGTTGAGGCATATGATAGAAAGATTTTATATCAAATGCATAGATTTGGGATCCGACGTCCGTGAACTTTTCACTCTTTGAACTTCTTTTCGGGAACCACGTAAAAGGATCAATATACTGAATCTGTTATTTTTCTCTACTGTTGAAGCATATGATAAAAAGATCATAACATGTCATTTTTCATATCGCATGTATTATCAGCCCTCGGTCAATATCAGCCCTCGAGCCATGCGGCTCTTGGGCTGATATTGAACCTAGGGCTGATAATACATGCGATATGAAAAATGCCATGTAATAATCTGATAATATAGCTCTACATGCAGACTTTTTATACGTTCAGGTATTTTACATCCAATATTTAATGGAAATATTCTTTATAAAGCACAAAAATGTCAGTATTCACCTCAGAAGCTAACAAAACCTTTAAATAGACTTATTAAGAAGGGATATAGTTACGATACTGTTGTCAGATCATTAAAGATTGCATATTTTGGCGTTAATATTGATTCACTTATAGGGTCTTTGCATCGGAACTTAACACATTTATTTAAAAACCAGTTGTTGGCATGACACGGGTTATGTTCTTCTCATATATGCTATGATGGTATGATACTAAACCCCTCACGGGGAGGATTGTGCCTGATATTCATATGATGAAGACATAATCTTTCAATCAGTTTAATTGAAGTCTGGAGCTGGTATGTCAGTTAACTGCTAGTAGTCTGATATTATTTATATATTATTGTCATTTTGTTTATTTTCTTTTTTTTACAAACTTCTCTTGAACTGAATTTTAATGTGCGTATTGTTATGCGTTAACTTTTCTGCATTGGCGCTAGAGGTATAGCGGGAGGGTTGAGATCTCATAAACATGTTTTACCCCGCCAGGAGCCTCTGGCCTTTGCTAGTCTTGAATTATTTTTAATTTTAGGTTCTTGTGTACTATTTGGAGTTTAGTATGGCGTTCATTTTCACTGAACAAGTATATATATTTGTTTAGGGGCCAGCTGAAGGACACCTCCGGGTGAGGGAATTTCTCGCTGCATTGAAGACCTGTTGGTGACCTTCTGCTGTTGTCTTCTCTATGGTGGGGTTGTTGTCTCTTTGACACATTCCCCATTTCCATTTTCAATTTTAACTTTGGACCTTCTTATAAGTAACTCTACACGTTCTGGAAGTATAAATACATAATGGATACTTTTATTTTTTAATTATTTCATAGTAATCTTAACTAAATATTATAAGGATACCACTGTACATTATGACCGTTACCGAAAAGGGAAAGTTTCTTTGTAACATATGACGTGGCTCTGTATTTATACATCTCGTCATTTTGTTATCGTGCCATGGTAAATGTTTATATATATATATATATTTGGTTGGTTTTATGGTGATTAAGATAATTACACAAGCACGGTCGTCACTCTTCTAACCGAGAGATTGGTCGGTTAATCTATATTGAGTATGCGGCTATATCGGCGGTTGGTCTGTTAATCGGGTGTTATCGAGAAAATCATAGCAAGTTCAGTATGTTTCATTGTATAACTGTTTAAATATATTTTTATCATAAAAATTATTCATGTCTGACAAAACAATTCAATGTACTGAATCCAGTGATGCAATTTTGTATATGTAACAGACCATTTTAATTAATTAAAACTCAATAAAACCTTTATATTGCAATATGATTTCCTTGTCCCGTGTTCCACTTTTAGTTTTGTAAAATTCTGAATACAGTAAAAAAAATATAAATTTTATTACCAAACGATATAAAATATGTCTAGAACAAGCATTTCATAATTGGGCGATGACGTAATGTCGATTTTTTTCTCTCGAAAAGACGGAAATGTATATATAAAAAAAAGGGATCAAGATGATACAAAGTATGCACGAAAGGTTGCCGTAATTTTTGTTAAATTGTTCCAAAAAGGGGAATTCCAGAGCAATTCCCATGTCGAAAGTAAATAATTCTTGTACTAGTATTTTGTACAAAGATCACACTTTCGCCTCATGCAATAATCAGGAATATTTAAAATAAATTCTTATTATTCGAGTTGAATAGCAATGTCCGACATTTTGTCCCCTTCAAACCAAATTAAACGTAGGGTTACGTTTTCTGTTTTTTCATGATGTTTATTTAATACAGTGCCATTCGCTACATAAAAAAAATTATAATATATAAAAGTGCAAAAAATTATCTCTATTTTGATATTAAATTCCCATCAGTTAAATCTAATATACGAGATATCAGATAAAACTAAAATGTCCGATACAATGTCCCCGCATACGATTTTGACGTTATTTAATAAAATATACTTCTAACGTTCCGTCTAATTGTCATTAATGCGGTTTTCACAGACGATTTGGAATACGGCTATTTTATTTTGTTACTTAATAATAAAACTTTAAAATTAATGTTGTATGTTGAAGCTCTACTGATTCGTAGAGAAGTGGTTGGGAGAGATTTTCTCGCGGAACTGAAGTGTTTTCCGGACTATAATAGTCGGATCCGCTATAATACAAATTGATAGAAAAAAAAACAGCAATAATAATTGTTCCCGCTAGTTCCCTTGCATATATTTGTGCAGAACTGACATGCTAGATATGCCGTAGTCCTTTCGCCTTGACATTCTGGAGTGCAAAGACGAGTGCATTTGCAGTGCATAGTTTATCAATAAAAAAAAGTAATCGATTGCCTTTATAATTAAAATGTATATAAAACAAATGGTTTCAATTCAAGTTATTTTCATTTTTTATTTGTTTATAAAACTAAAGCTTTACATCTTTTATCTAAGAAAAAACAATTAATCCTTTCTTCGGAAAAAAAATCAATCCTTTAAAATTTATTGTAAAAAGCCATCTGAACAACATGCATTCCAACGTTTTTATTTTGGCTTACGTCTTTGAGTGTGTAACGTTAGGTGACACCAGTATATCGTGCGACGTTTCACACCATATTAATATCATAGTGTGAAAAATCTACACGAAAATTTGTATTTTGGTGACATTAATCAATTTTTATTAAAACCCTGGTCTGTTAATGGGTCGGATGAATAAAACCCGGTCTGTAAATTGGTCTGTTAAGAGTTATGAATGGCAATAAAAGTATAATTAGATTGCTATAAGGGGTGTTATGGGATCAAATGGGTAGGCTCAAGAAGAGTGGCTAAAATATACGGAAACAACATGAACAATGCATCATAAATTTAGACAATGGACATTGAAAATTGATAAAAATGATTTTAAAAAGTGTAATATTAAAGAAATATTAATTTCATCCAAGAATGGTCGCATATGTATATCATGTGGATTCTGTTTCGTTGTTGTGAATGACACCAATTTGTCATCTACATTCAATTGGTAACCAGTATATAAATCAGAGATTGACGTCGTAATGTAACTTAACATCAGTAAGTAAAATATATTGGGATGCTAAAATATAAAGACTAAGGAAACAATATTGAATAAACTAAATAAAATATAGAGAAAAGTGACATCACAATTTAAAGAAAACAGAAATAAACAACACCCTCAATCCGGACCCTCATGATAACACACGATAATCGGGATGGAAACGCAGAATATAGAATATTAGATAAGGAAAGTAGAGAGTGATGAATTGGTAAGAGAAAAATAATAATGGTTTAAGAATATAGACATGAAACACCCCTTTTCACTATTTAGACCCTCGTTGGGTCGGAATAGAATGAATTAAAACTTTAAATAACCAAATGCAGCTGCATTCGCTCCTATCCATTTACTTCTTTAGAATGATTAGTAAACAACATATGATCAATTAATAGAACAAAAGAACCAATTGGATGATGCTGACGAATTAGGGTTTAACAGTGGCAAATATCATCTACATTTGAGAACGACAACACGTTATATGTACCCTGTGTTGTATTAGACAGACACTTTCAATCGGATTTTAGAACGTGTTACTTTGAACAGACACAAAAATTAAGGCTGATTGAAAATGATTATAATGAATTCATGCATATTCCAGCGGCCAATACATATCACGCTACATTGAAGTGACACACCCTTCAATAAAATGCAAAGAAAGTCAAAATAAAAATACTCTTACTAGAAGGATACTATTGCACCGTATTGTCACTTTTGTTTTACTCAAGTACATCTTATTCTTAACTTTTTCAATAAGAAAATATAAAGGTAGCAAATCTATTGTCGTAGCTAAATAACTCTTAACTGACACAATTTTAACTGTCCAACCGATTAAGAGACTTTATTCCCCTAATATTTACTAAAACGTGGTATTACGTTATATTACAGTTATGAAATATTTACTAATGTCAATTTATTTTTTAGAACCAAAGTACTATTTTGTGTCCTTTAAATGAAATCTAAAATTATTTGTTTCGCCTTTTATTAAAAAAAAACTTGTGTGCGTATAGGTATAAATACCACATACTTGCGCGACGCCTTTCAGTTTTACTGAAAACTGCGAAGACTATGAAATGTTTTTACAGGTGGAAAATGTTCTATGATAGATATCATTTTGTCAGACGCTTTTCTTTTTTTGATTTGGTTCTTATAATATGCCAAAAATATGTATATTTAACAGAGTTTAACATTAAATTGTGCCATATACTCTTAACAGACGTATAATCGACCCGATTAACAGACCAACCGACCATATTATTAGTTACATAGTGTGTTAGTGCTTACCCTGTATATATCATATTAGGTCACTAGCACACTATCTAACGAATTTATCTTACCGACTATCTTTATTTGTTGAATTTAGACTAAAGTTGTCTTATTTGCTATCATAACACATTTTTTTATTTCTGTATTAAAGTGTTCAATTTTAAGAACCTTTTTCAATTGGTCTGCACTAAACAACTAATGTAAACGATAAATATTTATTATCAACAACCTTGATATTTACAATATTAAACAGAACTTTAATAGTTTTAAATAATCAAACAGTGTCCAAGTCGTAAATCCACAACTAACCGTGTATTGAAATAGGCCCCGCCTCCCTACTAACCTAATATTGAATATACACGGTCTCCAGGAGGTCGCTTTTAACCACTCATATTCCTAGAAATGTATAGGAGGCAAGATAAAGCCGCATACTCAATATAGATTAACTGACCAATATCTCGATTAGTTTTTGACATTTATACCTGTCATGTTTTTATGTTTCGTTAACACATTGTTGTCAATATAATGGAATTGTATGCTACTGACTTAAAAGAGAGAGGTTTGGCTAGCTATAAACCCAGGTTTAATCCACCATTTTCTACATGTGAAAAGGTCTGTACCAAGTCAGGAATATGACAGTTGTTATCCATATGGAATTTTCTTTTTGAATTTTCCTCGAAGTATTTTTGTGATCTTACTTTTCACTATGTCCTTAGATCAATATAAATGTAAAAAGAGAAACGACATCAAAAAGCCGAGTTAAAGATAGATTCAATTACACATATCAGTTAAGTTTCGGAGAATTTCATGTTCATCAGTATTTTGATTTGGTTATAAAATTAATGACATTTCATCATTTGGAAAAAAAATTATAGGTATCATGAAATGGTATTTGAAAGATGACATGTGTAATTTCTATAACAAGTTTGGTGTTATTTTACAAGAAGGCACATTTTTTAGATAATTGCTTTTGATCTTGGAAAAACAATCATTAACTAAGTCATCATAGAAGATTATTTATGAAATTTACAGTTTAAAGACAACTATTTCTTTTGAAATTATCTTTTAACTATATCTTTAAATAAAATGTACCGGTAGATGATATTAAAAAAATATTTACGGAGGCTTGACATCACACAGCTTATCCAAAATGCCACTAAAATAACAGAATACTCTGACTCTCTATTTAAAAAAAAAATGATAATAACAATAGATAATTAAAGTCTTATTTTGATGACTCCGAAGTGCTTTTCTAGATCTACTTTTATGAGCTTGTCTGTAATGCAATATTGTTTTTTCTTCTAAGTTTTGCATATTCTTCATAATGTGTGTTAAGTTTAAGATCGAGATTTAAGGGCGAAGGTTAAGTAACAAAACAAAAAAAATTATCATGATAATTAATAGTTATCCCATAAGGACGCGGTGTGTCAGTGTAAGATCATCTCGATGGCCGGAGGCCAGAGGGTGATCTTACACTGACACACCAAGTCCGAATGGGAGAACTATTTTACATCCCAGCTGTTTTATATTAGACGAAAAACCATTTACAATTCATAAAATCTAGTTTAGAACGCCACACAACCATTATAATATACTTTATATATTACTATATGATGTATACCCTTTATGAGCCCCTAACACGATGAGTTGATATCAAACAATGTCAACTCGCCACACTGGCCAATCGGCCCACACTATATCGCCACTTTATGAAATAATCGCCCAACTCTTGTAAACGACTCGACCAACTTTAAAAAAGTGTAAAATCAAATTACACAATCAGTCTGACAACTCATTTATTTAACGAAAAGGATTTAAACCCCACTGAGTAAAACTCATCCAACTCGACCCAGTTATAAAAATATCTTGCTTCCTTTAAGTATGTCAAATTTCTGATAGTTCGTATCCAGTCGTCCTGGAGTAGTGGTATGTGTCGTGGCTTAATATGCTAAAAGTCTTGAGTTCGAATCCCAGCATATACACTGGATTTCGTCTACGTGAATTTTGATAGATAGTCTTCTCCGTATAATTAATTATAAGTTTTATACTGGATTTGACATTCCCGCCAAAATGTTACAGAACAAAGGAAAGTATGTATAACAAAGAAACTTAAACTGGGGTGATCTGGTTGGGGTGATCCGGCTCAGATCACCCCTGTTAGAACAAAGGAGCTGGGATGTAATGGTTAACCCATCATATTTAAATATACATATGTTTCTAAAGTCAGTAACTCTTTGTTTATGTCCAAGGGCTTTTGTCCTTGCGGAATTTTATTTTTATGGCAGATCTTTGAACAATGAAGATTGCGTAAGTTGTTCACAATTTGTATAAAATCAGTACGGTCTGATCTAAATATATAGCATAGTCACTTCAATGCTGTCTAATGTTGAGGACTAGCTTTATTTAAAGAGATTTTCAAGGTTTTATTTTTTCTTATTGACGTAATTGCACATTTCTGTTGATGCTTTAACAAAGAAATGAAACAATAAAGGGGATCTACAAAATCCAGACCAAGAAACAGCAAGTGCATCAACACTAAATGCATATGCAGGTGTGCATGCATCAGGTGTCATGCGATTGGAAATACTGTTTTAGCAAGTTTCAAGACCAGGAACATGTCAAGGCTATAAACAAGAAAACGATAATGAACAAATCGCATCTATAAAACAGTAAAATATCTCCGAACTTTAAAAACAGACAACGCTTAAATTATGAACTGCGTCTAAATTAAAAACAACTAATTAATATAAAGAAACGGAAAAACTAAGCAACTACTAAAAAATATGAAAAGTGAGTAAAAGGTGGATTTGAAAAATGAAATAAAATATACTCACACTAGGAACCTAAAAATCAAATAGAACGTGTGGTGTCCTGTGTTTAAAAAATGACTTAGTACAAATCCCTGCCCTCCACGCGAGAATCTAATAGTCCTTTATTATATAGTTTGAGTCTTGCTCATAGTTGAAGGATGTATAGTGCCTTTTTCGTTATTAACATAATAGTCATTATGATATCTTGTAAATAGATGTCTCGTTGGCAATCAATCCACATCACGTGATTTATAATAATAAACAGTCCGAGGTGTACAATTATTGTTCGCAGTCTTAACAAGACAAACGGAAACGGATACAAGGTAGGAACAAGAATATTACCCTGATACATTTTAAACTGAATATTCTATTTCCATCTTACACACGAGCCTCTTCAGTAACATCATTAAAAAAAATGAAAATGTTAGAAATATTAATCAGCATTAGACAAAATGTACTGGAATGTTTTACTTGAACGCATTGCATCGTAATCTCCTTCTGAAGAACAGTTTGTTGGGTATCTTTTTCGCGTGCAGCTGTTTTAGATAAATGGAAGTCGGAATATAGTAATTTGTTGAATCAATAGATTTCAACCAAGGTTTCTGAAACTCAAAATCATGCATATACGAAAAATACTTTTAATGACTTTTTATTGACGGAACCCATTTCGTTTGCTGAAACAGCTAATGTCATTGACAAAGCAAAGAAAGGCAAATCTGCTGGTTTTGATAATTTACCAGTTGAAGTTTTGCAAAATAATTGCTCAACTTTGTTTTTGTACCATTTATTTGATTTTTGCTTTAGGTTCCAAAAAACGCCAGAATTATGGAACAAAATTATTATCAATCCTATACCTAAAGCAAACATGACAGATCCGCGCGACCCTTTGTCTTACAGAGGAATTGCATTAGCTTGTGTTTCCTATAAGCTTTATTGTAATATTTTAAACGAAAGGCTTGTGCAATTGATAGATGACAATAACATATTAGTTGACGAACAAAATGGTTTCCGTCAAAATCGAAGCACTATAGACCAATTGTCTTCTCTTACAAACATGATTGAAGTCAGGAAGAAGCTTCGTAAATCTACTTTTTGTGCGTTTGTTGATTTTAAAAAGGCATATGATACCATCAATAGAAATATACTATGGTCCAAGTTAAATGTAATGGGGGTGGCTGAAAATTTTTGTGCTGCTATACAGTCTATTTATTTAAATATATTATGTTCAGTACGATTAAACGGCCATTTATTAGAATGGTTTAATGTTAACAGTGGTCTTAAACAAGGATGCACATTATCTCCCTTGTTATTTAATTTATATATTAATGACCTAGTTTCATTCTTGAAATCATATGAGTGTGGTATTTATATTGATGATGAAAAAGTTTGTATTTTGCTTTATGCTGATGATGTGGTTTTACTTGCAAACGATGAAAAAGAATTACAAATTCTGTTAAATGCATTAGATATATGGTGTGGAGATAATTGTATGACCATTAATTTCAAAAAGTTTACATCCCAGCTCCTTTGTTCTAACAGGGGTGATCTGAGCCGGATCATCCCAACCAGATCACCCCAGTTTAAGTTTCTTTGTTATGCATGCTTTCCTTTGTTCTGTAACATTTTGGCGGGAATGTCAAATCCAGTATAAAACTTATAATTAATTATACGGCGAAGACTATCTATCAACATTCACGTAGAAAAAATCCAGTGTATATGCTGGGATTCGAACTCAAGACCTTTAGCATATCAAGCCACGACACATACCACTTCACCAGGATGACTGGATACGAACTATCAGAAATTCAACATACTTAAAGGAAGACAGATATTTTTATAACTGGGGCGAGTTCGCAGACTTTTACTCAGTGGGGTTTATTAAACCCTTTTCGTTAAATAAATGAGTTGTCAGACTGATTGTTCAATTTGATTTTACACTTTTTTAAAGTTAGGCGAGTCGGTTACAAGAGTGGGGCGATTTTTTCATAAAGTGGCGATATAGTGTGGGCCGATTGGCCAGTGGGGCGAGTTGACATTGTTTGATATCTACTCATCGTGTTAGGGGGTCATAAAGGGTATACATATTATCGTAATATATAAAGTATATTATAATGGTTGTGTGGCGTTCTAAACTAGATTTTATGAATTGTAAATGGTTTTTCGTCTAATATAAAACAGCTGGGATGTAAAATAGTTATCCCATTCGGACTTGGCGTGTCAGTGTAAGATCACCCTCTGGCCTCCGGCCATCGATATGATCTTACACTGACACACCGCGTCCTTATGGGATAACTATTAAGTAATATTGTGCATTTTAGAACACCTTCTGTTGATAAGTCACATGTTGAATTTAAATGTGGGAATGATATCATTTAATATTCTACTACTTATACATATTTAGGTTTAGTTTTAAGTGAATTTTTAGATTATAATGTAACTGCTAAAGCTGTTGCAGCTTCTGCAAATAGAGCACTTGGCCTTGTTATAGCCAAGTGCAAAATCTTAGGTGGTGTTACTCATAATGTCGTTTCAAAATTGTATGAGAGTTTGGTGCTTCCAATTGTTGAATATGGTGCTGGTATTTGGGGTTGCAAAAATTTTTCTTTTATAAATGCCATCCATAATAGAGCTTGCAGAATTTTTCTTGGCGCGGGTAAATATACTCCAAATGCTGCAGTTGCAGGGGATATGGGGTGTCTACCTATCTTTCAAAAACAATGGCAATGCTTAATTCGACTATGGTGCCGTTTGAACAATATGAGTTCTGATCGTTTAAACAGAAAAATGTTCATGTGGGCAGACATTATGAGTAAAAAACATAAGTGTATAAAAAATTGGAATTTTTATGTAAGGAAAACGTTTTCTGAGTATAATGCAGAACATTTGTGTATCATTACAGATTATGTTGATAGTACCTCAGTTGTCAATACTGTTATGTCTAAAATGTTTAGTAAATATGTCGAACAGTGGCAAGGCAATTTACAATCGGAGAAAGCTTTATCTGGTAAAGGTGGTAACAAACTCCGTACATATAATCTATTTAAGAACAGTTTTGAAACGGAAACTTATTGTAAAATTCCAATGCCATTTTCGCAAAGGAGTTCTTTTGCCAAATTTCGATGTGGTGTAGCACCACTAAGAATAGAAACGGGGAGATTTGAAAAATTAATTTTAAAAGATCGAGTCTGTGATAATTGTATGAATATTTTAGAAGATGAAGCCCATGTTATTTTATCGTGTCCTTTGTATGATGATTTTAGAAAAAAAATTATTTGATGAAGCAACACATTTTAATAGTGATTTTATGTCTTATGATGATAAACAGAAATTAGTGTTTTTATTTACAGATAATAATATGATTCGTAGCTGTGCCAAAGCCTGTAATCTTATTTTAAATAGACGTAGAAATGTTTTATACTGTAAATAATGTTAATGTCAATATGTTTTATAATAGATGCATTCTTTATATAATTTTTAATGTTATAGTCTCTTTTAATTCTGTACAGAATGGCTCTCTTTTTATATTTATATATTTTTACATTTAATGTAATGTTGTATTATATATTATTGAGAGATGAGACTTAAATAAAATAAAATATTGAATTGAATTGAATTGATTGCAGGAATTAGTTCAATCTGTTTATCTATGACGTGTTAAGCAGTTGTCAAAAAGAGACATTAAATAAACGTGACAAAGTTTAAACGAATTGAAAATTCCATCACACCATGATTACAATAAAATAGAAATGATAAAAATCCTTTCTAAAAATACAAATAACTGTATTATCCCTCGCCTTGTAATCACGTCGTCTAATACTTAAATGAGACATATACATATTAACATGAAAACGATTAAACTATAAAAAGATTAATCACACACAACCCATTAAATATTTTACATTCATGTATCATACCTAGACCAAGCATTCAATAGAAATAAAAAGCTGTAATCAGGTACTGCCAAATGCGGTAAGAACAGTACAGTAACTGATAGCGTTGGTAATACACATAATTTCAATACATATTCGAGGTGAAAATTAAAACTGAATTTTATCAGGTTCAGTTATCTACCTTTTTGCAGTGTATAAAATGAAACTAAAAATGGCTAATACTTGAGTTACAGGAGATTTCTTGTTTTCCATTTATATTTACACTGATAGTTTGGTCTTTTCTAATCAAAATGCTCTCCCATATAACTAATTCAAAAGGCTTTGAAAAATAACATCCGGAAATTGGGGTTCTCGATGGACTTCAGTTTCGTACTTTATTTGACAACTAAAACCTTTTATATTTAAGCATCACTGATCTGTCTTTTGTAGAATAAACGTGCGCACAGAGTGGGGTATCTAGGATTGGGTTTTATTCTACTTCTTTAGATTTACAATTGTACGCTCATTACGATTTTCACTATACCGTATCTGGCACGACGTTTTGAAATTTTTGGTTTTTAATGCTCTCTAAATTCGAATTTGAGTTTGATTTCTCGCTAATTTGATTCGAGCGTCACTTACAAATCTTATGTAGAAGAAACCCTTCGTCCGACTATTATATGCTTTGTGTCTATAATTAGCTTTGGAATCAAAGCAAATCTAGTCGCATCTCTTTTCCATTGCGATCCGTTCTTAACATAGTAATTTTCTGTGACAAATGACACGATGAAGCTAAGGCGTCTTAAGTATGACCACTCCAACCAGCAGCTTGCATTTAGCGATAATGTTTAGTTGACATATTAATCGGAAATTATTACCAGAACAAAAACACTTCAACTACATTGCTTACATATATTTTTATAAGTATTTGGTAAATCAATTTACTGCACAACTGTTATTTATATGGCAGTGGCTATTTGACCGGCACCGGCAAAATAGCAAATTTGTTATTTAGCCGGCTCTGATAAAAACTATAGCTCACTGGAATTAAAATGTAAGAACAATAATTAAATATCAAAATCTTATATTTAAAAACTTTTGTTACTGTTACTCATATTAACACTTAAACTTTTAACTATCAAATTCAATATATTCTAAAAATTAAACTCTCCTTTAGAAAAAAACATTATGTACCTGTATATGACATAGGGCAAATCTTATATATTTGAAAATTCACGAAAACTAGTTTCGCAAGAAGAAGAACGAGATACAGCTCAACAAGAAGAACACCTACTGGATTCCAATTGTTGAGGGTGGCATGTTTCGCACATGTTTTTTCCACCAAATATCAAGAAACCTGGAAGGCCAAAAGGTTTGACCCAAACTGTCATGGGCGAACTGTCATCGATCGTTCTTCCTAAAAAGTGTACCCGTAAAATCCATATGGTAAAAACAGCAGTTGTGTACAATTTCATGAGAAAAGTTCCAAAGAAATGGGATTTTTTTTTTTATATTAGACTGGTTTGTTTAAAGCGATTTAGCAAAAAATGCTGTAAATAACAACATTTTAATAACAGAGGAACAAGTTGATTCAGCAAGACCTGAACTTTTAACTGCCTCTTGTTTGGACTCAATTGTAAATATTGATTTAATCAAAAAGTATTGTCAAAAAGATGCGTGGGAAGCTATTAAGAGTGTATTTAAAGAGAAGAAAAATTCTATCTTCATATATAACATATTTTTATGCACACATAATGCAGATTCAAAAGAAGCCAGTGTAATTTGTAGTGTCTGTTTGGAGTGGCAACATTTGGGCTTGACTAAAACAACTTCCAAAGGCAAAGAATTGGTTTTGTAACAATTGCAAATGTTAAATCATGAGTCCATTTGAAATTTATAGCAAACAAATTTTAATACTGTGACGTCTGTTTTTAGCTGCGGAACCGTAGCTCTTAGGTCCTTATGTTATTTTTTGACTATTTGCGGACCATGCGGAACCGTAGCTCTTAGGTCCTTATGTTATTTTTTGACTATTTGCGGACCATACTATTGCGGACCATAGTATGGTCCGCAAATAGTCAAAAAATAACATAAGGACCTAAGAGCTACGGTTCCGCAGCTATGATCCGCAAATTGTCAAAAAATAACATAAGGACCTAAGAGCTACGGTTCCGCAGCTAAGATCCGCAAATAGTCAAAAAATAACATAAGGACCTAAGAGCTACGGTTCCGCAGCTAGTCTGTTTTATGATGTAGGTTTACATAATACTATTTTTATCACACGGCAGGATATTTAACCATAGATTTCACACAGATTTGAAAATCAACTTTTTTATAAATATTTAAAACAAAATATATTTAGTAATGTATATACAAATGTGTTTTCATGCTTTTAATTTATATCATAAAGTTATAAATTATCTACTTATGAACATCTTCAATATTTTATTTTTGAATTGTACTGTAATTTTAATGCTTGATATTGTCATGATTGTGATCCGAGACTTATAGTAGTCTCAGTTGTGATAAAATGATTTTAAATTATTATTAAGATTTTTTATTCTCTACTAATCATGTCAATGAACAATTTATTCAGTGCCGGTCAAATAGCCACTGCCTATTTATATACATGTATGCCCCACATTTTCATTGATAAAAGTAGACGGCCTCAACATTACAACAGGTTAACCTTTTTTACATTGAATACTAGTAGTCTCATCCACTTCAAAACTGCGTTCAATCCAACGGAGTCTAAAAATATTAAGGCTTAATATATTATCAGAATCCTAAATGCTAACACAATGAATTATCAAAGAGATCATAATTAATGGACAATTAAGTAAATTAATTGGCCATTTTGGTTTTCGACATCTTTACTAACTAGATATTTTTGCTTAGATGGTTCTATTGAACATGTTTTCTTATATAACATTATATCGTACAAATGACGCAGATCACAACCTAATGATACACTGGCGTAATGTAATTGTAGTGTTTCCCTCCAAAAAAAATCTTATGATGGTTGATATTTAAAGAACATAAAAAGATTTGACGTTTTTATTGATTTCTTAAATTGTTTCCTACTTAAAAGTAATGCTTATTTTCGTGATGTTTTCATTCTTAACATCCTTTGACTTATACAGCATTTCTTTAGAGTATTTTTTTATGTCCTTGTAAAAGTAAGATTTATTTGCCTTATCAAATTGCACTTCAGTGTCTGAATAATAACTTGCAGGAACAGTGACACTTCGGATGATTTCATCCTCTTCAATACAAAATTAAACCATTCGAATGATTTCACATCATTATAATACCAAGGACATTAACCATTCGGATGATTTCACCCTCGTAGCACCGGACATTACGGATTTTAGAGACATTTACTGTGTCAAAACTAGGAAACACTCAGAAGAAGGCTTCTTATTCATCTTCCCCATTTCCATTCTCAATTTTATTCTTATCAACTTTAAAAAGGACCCTTATAAGGGTGTCTCCAAGGAGTTACACAATGTATGCATAATCATTGTACTACATTTTTGTATATATAGATAAAACACGTTTTGCAAGTCTATTTTATATTCAAATATGTATTTTATTATATGCTTGCGTCCGTCTTTCCCGATTCAGGTTTTAAAAAAAATTGGTCAAGGTAGTTTTTGATGACGTTGAAGTCCAATCAACTTGAAACTTAGTTCACTTGCTTCCTATAATATGATCTTTCTAATTTTAATGTTAAATTAGAGTTTGATCCTAATTTCACCGTCCACTGAACATAGACAAGATGTAGAAGTACTGAAACACGCGAAGGACTATACGACCAAAAGTTGGGATAAAACATACATGTAATAGCAAACTTCGTCTACGGTGAACTTTTTAAATGTTTTTGAAACATCTATCTTAACATGCATATAGTTATGACTAATCTAAACTAATAAAACAGTGACACGGTTTTCTGGAAAGCAGATCACGAGACATGTGCCTAAACACCTTGCAGTATTTTTGTAGAACTTAGCTTAAATCACGACGCGTCCACTGATATCTGAATTATTTTAGTTTCAGGTTTGATTTTGCCTAAAGCTTCTACTGCTGAATGATAAAAAAAAAACATCAGCAAAGCCATTCTTTTTGCAAATATTTATTTTATGAAAAAAAGCATGTATCAATGAATTGCTCACAAAATAATGGTAACTTTACGCATGACACTGAAGCCACACGACAGGAAATCTGATCTGTGCAGTGTCGTTAACCAAGACAATCGACGATTAAAGTCACTCTTAAATGTTACCCTGAGAAATGTGCAAGCATTCATTTGCATTCGGAGTGTGTACTCCTTGAAAAGGAGATTATTCTAGAGGATTGTAACCTGTGAGTTTAGTGCAAAAATAATCTTTGTTGTTACAAATAGTTAGAACGAAAGTAAGACGGTCAATTCTAAATTACAAAGATTCCCATGTGTATGCTTGTTCTTGACAAGTAAACCTGAATTCGTCAAACACAATAATGACTTATCAATTTAGTCACAAAATTAATTCAACATTGAATGGTAATAATTCGGCCAAATATTAAGAAATTTCTGATAGGCTAATGGGCAAAAATTCCATCAATGGTTCATTTTACATCAAATTTTGTTGCATATGGAATGACCTGTTATTGAACCCACACTTGATATAAATTTCTTGGTTTGTTTCATATATATTCCGTCATTATATTTTTCAAATTTTAAATCTCTCATCCGCAACAAAAGCTACACGAACAAATCATTTCCGTGTCTGTATGTTTAAGTTTGTAGATTCAATAGACAAGATAACATTTAAATATCCTCATGCTGTTGTGGTTAAAAATATCAAACTCCTTGGAGAATGTTTCTGAAGAATTCAGTAAAGCTTGCAATCAGATTGAAAACCGATGAAAACATTCAATATTTTAAATTGAATAGAGTAGACGGATAGGCAGACTGATGCCATGAGTTAAAATTTTCTAATTATAAAGCAAGGCACTAAAATTTTGAATTCCAAAATACTAATAGTAGTAGAAAAAGGAAACAATAAGCGTTATTGCTAAGGACGATACTGACATGCGCGGTAAATACAAAGTAAAAGGCAACCAAACGATACATGTTACTTTTTATATATCAAACAGTAAATCCTCGACAAATCTTATCATAAAGAACAAAATAAAATAAAAAGTTTAAATGCAGACATACTAATTTCACAGTGAAAAATAACTATCTAAAACCCAAGGATTCTAGTATGAAATATGAAGCATGGCAGAAATACTTAAAAGACAACATGAAAATACATATTTCGCTGGTGTTTGAATCAGAATATTTATTACATTTCAAACAGCAATCCTTAAATAAATATATTTACAAATTGGTTTCGACTCTGAAAATAACATGCCTTTATCTGTTTTATCTTCCACATTTTCGTTGCACCAGAAAACTAGTAACATGTCAAGCTAAATGCATTGACTACTTGGCTGTTTGAGTGATACAGACATGGAACTCAATCATTATAACTGGAGACTGGTACATAGCATAACGTGCTGTGGCAGAACCCGTCTTCTGTACTGAAAACTATCTATTTAATTAAGTAATCACTGTAACTGAAAAATTTGAAATCAGATTAGATCACAAAAGATTAAGATCACAAGTAACAAACTAGTACAGACGTTATTACATTATAAAAATCTTAATTTAATTCTCTTCCTACTTTCTATCTCTCACAATTATATTTTAAATAGATTTACAAGTAATATTAAAGACAATCTTTATATTTGATTAATATTACAGTAGCAGAGTTGAATCGATTCCACCTAACGATTACCAATCAGTGTTATAGAATGACCGATACATGTCCAACCCTCTCTCCCACGGGTAAATATACAATATATACCAAACACCAATCAGCATCTTCGTGTACAATAGGATGTAATTGTTAATATCTTATTTTGTTTTTACCTTAGCTACTTAACTAATGGAATTGTTACAATCCATACCAATTAAAATAAAAATAACTTTGATGATTTTCAGGTATTTTAGTGTTGTGATAGAAAGCTGCTTCCTCATTTAACTTAAGCAATTGAACTGTACACATCTCAATATATCATTGATGATCATATCTGAGGAGGATTACAAAGGAAAGACATGTGTTACTATCGCATTAACTATTATCATTTTGTTCTGCTTAATTTGTACTCACTAAAGAAGAAAGTGTTTTAACAGAAAAATGATCTTCAAGACGAAAGATTTTCGGTATTTGAATATATAACAGATCTGAATTAGTCTCAACAGCTTTTAAAATGTCAAATAATATATCTACTGCCGGAAACTTTTCGTCCGGTATCACCGAGATTATGTCTCAAAATACTGTACAAAATGGAACAATATGTTATCTAAATTACTGTGGTGAACAATTGGACGGCATCAGAGAAGAAATGGAGAATTATATTAAACCAGCTTGGTATGAATGGATTGTAATTATCATTTATATAATAACATTTCTAGTCGGGCTGACCGGAAACGTTTTAGTATGTTTTGCAGTATGGAGAAACCGACAAATGCGGACTGTTACTAATATGTTTATTGTGAACCTTTCCGTCGCCGATTTGGGTATTATAATTATATGTTTACCTCCGACGTTACTGGTGGACGTTACTGAAACCTGGTTTATGGGTCTAGTTATGTGTAAACTAGTTTATTTCCTCATGGTGAGTATTAATTTAGTTTAAATTATTTCTGTTCTTAAGTTTCCAAACATTAAAGCATTAAGACTGCCGCATGTTTGCGCCTGTCCCAAGTCGACAGGCTCTAGCCTTTGATAGTCTTGTATGATTTTTACTTTTTTATTTATATGTTTCGGAGTTTAATTTGACGTCCATTATCACTGACCTAGTACACATTTTTGGTAAGAAGGAAGCTGAAGCAAGATTCTGGGTATGGGATCTCTTGGTGGCCTTCGGCTTTTTCTTTTCTTTGGTCGGGTTGTTGTCTCTTTGACATATTCTCCATTTCCATTGTCAATTTTATTATATCATCCGATTTAGATTTTGTAAATGCTATTTCAAATAAACCTTAATTCTTGCAGGAACAATTCTGTTTACTTCTAATGTCATTTTATACAGGAAATAAGGAAAATTCCAATGCATATTTTGCTGTTAATGGATTGCGTTTTAAACATAATAAGAATCAATTAGAATATAGAATACCTTTAAATGACTAACAACAGAGTAAACAGAAATATAATGAAGTTTAATATCATAACCTTCGCGTGTTAATATTGCCGTTCCATTGAAATACCAATAACATACCACATATAAAAACACGATTGTTGGAGACAATATAGGCTATCGTATAGGTTTTAGAAAGTCATTTTATATACACGGCCTGGAATTGTTGAATAATAGCTATGTTTTCTTATATATTAGTTCTACTAGTCTAGTGTTATTGTTGGCAAGTCATTCCTTAGTGTACTATGCATCAGTACTTTCTTTTACATGTATCAAATTGTCACTCATCATATAACGTTCCCTCGTTAACGAAAACCAGTATATCGTGAAACGTGCACGGTTACAATATTCTAGCAAACATACCTTCAGTTATTTTGAATGTTTCACCTAACACAGAAAGATATATTTTTCTTTAAGCATTTTAAAATTCTGAATAAAAGGGCTAGTTTTCAGCTCCATGCTCGTTATTTGTCTCTATCTTTTCGAGTAGCTGAACGATTTAAGTTCAAATATAAGAATATCAAATTACTATTTTCTTCTTTAAAGTAAAAGTTACCAATGAAAAAATTTTCGATTCAGATCGCAAATGTCATTCCAAAGATTTTTCAAAAATAAAAGTCTTATTAGCTGGTAACTCATTTATTACAATGTGCTACTTTTATGTTAGTAAACTATGTAGAATAAAATGATATAAATTTAAAAAACAAAAACACAAGCACAGCACGATTATTTTCATTTTGGTCATAAGTATATATTAGTATGGCGTTCATTATCACTGAACTAGTATATATTTGTTTAGGGGCCAGCTGAAGGACGCCTCCGGGTGCGGGAATTTCTCGCTACATTGAAGACCTGTTGGTGACCTTCTGCTGTTGTTTTCTTCTATGGTCGGGCAGTTGTCTCTTTGGCACATTCCCCATTTCCATTCTCAATTTTATGCTTAGTAGTAATTATGATAAGAATGTACTGGTAATGTTGTGTAATGTGTTCAGAACTAAAGAGGTTTTACACATATAACAGTGCTTTCCTTATTCGTTATTAGGTTAAAAAGTTCATGAAATGTAGTTCAAAGGTTACGGATCCACTTTAAACATATTTTTGATCTTCATTCCTCACAAAATTCAAAAAGTTTGCTATACTGTCACATTTTTAGGATATAACTAAAATATTAACTGCTCTCCGAAGACGGATAACACACTAAATTTAGATTATGAACGTGTTACATCACTATTTATCGAATGTGTGTCAGAGTAGCTCGTTTAAAACTCATGCGTCTTGACGCTGTGCAACTAGGCTGATATGTATCCGGAGTAGCTGTTAAAAACACAAGAGCTCTGACCCTTTGCAACTGGACTGGTATCTATTTGATTAGCTCGTCTCAAACTCTTGAGATCTGTTAATGCGATATATAAATGTTATGCATCAGAGAAGCTCGTGTCAAACTCGGATTTCTTACGCTGCCCAATACACGAATGAAATTTTTCAGAAAAAACTCATAGGCCTGCCCGTGCGCTACATGACAAGTATATGTCAGAGTAAATCCTATCAGCTTCTGCGCGCTACAATAATGGTGCAAACGTATGTTCCATGTAAGCTCTAGTCAGAATCACAATCTCTGCCCCTGTGCGACAGATATGGTATATATTATACTTGCTCTTGTAACGTATTAATCCAGACAATAGTTCGTTCTTTGTTGTACTATTACGACACTTTCCCAGGTTTGGAAGAGGGTTGGGATTCCGGCTAACATGTTTAACCCTGCCAAATTCTGTATGTATGTGCCTGTCCCAAGTCAGGAACCTGTAATCGAGTGGTTGTTGTTTTTTGCTGTGTTACATATTTGTTTTTCGTTCATTTCTTTGTACATAGATTTTTCGTTTGAATTGTTTTACATTTGTGATTTCGGGGCCTTTAAATTTTATAGCTGACTGTGGTATTAGTTTTGCTCATTTTTGAAGGCCGTACGGTGACATTTTCTTTAGTACATAGATTAGGCCGTTAGATTTTTTCCGTTTGAATTGTTTACATTTCCGATTTTGGGTCCTTATTTTTAGCTGACTATACGGTATCATACTATTAGCTTTCCTCATTGTTGAGGCCGTACGTTGACATGTACTTGTAGGTTTGTGTGTCATTGTTTTTTTGCTGTGTCACATATTTGTTTTTCGTTCATTTCTTTGTACATAGATTTTTCGTTTGAATTGTTTTACATTTGTGATTTCGGGGCCTTTAAATTTTATAGCTGACTGTGGTATTAGTTTTGTTCATTATTGAAGGCCGTACGGTGACATTTTCTTTAGTACATAGATTAGACCGTTAGATTTTTTCCGTTTGAATTGTTTACATTTGCGATTTTGGGTCCTTTTTTTTAGCTGACTATACGGTATAATACTATTAGCTTTCCTCATTGTTGAGGCCGTACGTTGACATGTACTTGTAAGTTTATGTGTCATTTGTCTCTTGTAAATATTTGTTTCATTGGCAATCGCTACATATCTTTTTTTATATTTAGCTTGTGTTACGCTTTCTAGTTGTGAATGGCAAAAACAAACTAACTCCCATCAGGCTCATGTCAGCTAAGTGATTATGCTAAACCCAAACTGATGAGTTTATACTTTCAAAGTCAAGTTTCACATCATACTTCATTGTTTTAGTCTTTTTCTTTTCATCAGTTAAAGTCTTCGTTATAATTAATCATGCTTTCAGTTACTAATTCTTCATAACAAAAAAAATGATGAGGCAACCCATCAAAATTGTAATTGAGGTGGCTATATATATGAATAACATGAATTAACTTTTCGATGTTTGTCTTGCTATTAATATTAAAATTGTAGAAAACAATCTCATCTACGTTATAAAAGATTTATTCAGAGAAAAATTGTCTGGTTTGTTTGGAAAGACATTTATTGTACCCACGGAACACGTGTGCAAAACTAATACAATAGCTGTAATCACTGTCTGTTTTATATTAATCTGTCAATACTCGTAATGTGTATATACGTTTGTAACTTTAAAGGGAGATTTGTAGAACGTACGATGGTGTCTACGAAACTAACTTTCGGCTTGTACTTTGTAACAATCGTAGAATAACTTTACAATGTTTAAAAACGTAAACTTGATTGTTATAATATAATGTGAAGTTCTGGTACTGTCCAGTGAAGGCTTGGTTGTAATTTTGCACTGATTTAACACTCGGGCTACAATCGCTGTTTCTACTGTGGAATTTAATCGCATTTACGTTGTTTGTATTTTCAAGATGAAGATGAAAATTTAAACATAGTTAAAACATGCTGTTAGCTTTCAATTAAATACGTAATGAAATTTTGCTATTCAACAAATTGTAGCCATACATTGGACAAATTAGTGCATTCTCAAACTATTTCTTAACAAGTAAATTGATTTGGGCATATAATGCCATTAATTGGTTAGGCTTAGAACATTACAATTATAATACAGTAATTAGTTATATAGGAACAAGGATTACTTCGTTAAGTGTATGGCGAGTTACTAGTACAAGAGTTGACATAAAGAAAGTGCTCTGTTTAAATATTCAACAGACAGAACGATTGTGTACCTCGTGACTTATAAATTGTATGATGCATACTTTCGTGTTTAAATATCTTTTTTGCAAAGTGTTCATAATATGTATGTCACCGTTTAAGAGTATTCAACTCTTCCTTCAATTTTCTTATCAGATTCTTCAAAATTCCAGGAAAGATTGTATACGTATATACATTGTGCGCCTGCTATTTAAAACTGTTACAAGAGTTTTTAAATAGTCCTGATTTGAAATTTAATCATTTCGAAGCACCATTTTCAAACAGCAATGTTTTTAGCAATCAGCTTCTGCAGTCATGGTCCTGATTTGAAACTTAATAATTTGGCAACACCATTTTCAAAGAGCAATATTTTTAGAAATAAACTTCTGCAGTCTTTAACCAAATCAATGAAACTTTATATCCAACTTTTTTTGCATTTTATATTTTTATTAATTTCTTAATGCTCTTAAGGACCATTTTCCAATTTTGTAAGAAAAACATGTGAAACCAGACCATTTTGATCTTTGGTCTATTATTCATGTCTAATGTTTAAAGATAACATCTGAACGCCTCTGGTTGTCATAGTTCTACAACCTATTGTCTACTCTTGTCTTATAACCGAAACCATTATTATTTTAGATTAGTTTAATTACAATGTTGTAATTTTTGCTCTTTAGCTTTGTAAAATATTTAATGACATACTTTACTGTTATTACATAATGCACTTATGTATAGTGTTACAATGTGTCTACGTCACTGTATGTTTATGTCTTGGAATTTTCCTTTGTTCTCTAAAATAAATATCAATATTTTTGTGATTTTATAATCCTTCCTGAAAATGCATTTAAAGCTATATATGGCTATAAATAAGAAAAGTTAATTGAAATAAACAAAAGGGAACTTTTCGAAGCATATTCTGATTCAAAGGCAGTAGAAACTATTAAAATAGACCTGTGACATTATATTTCAATTAGCAAAGTAAAGACAATAATCAGGTGTTTTTTTTTACTTTAATGTGCACAGTATTTAAAAACTTTTTTCTATGGGTTCCTACAATGGTTCTTTAACTTTTAAGTGTTTTTGAGGCTTAATCATAACTTGTTACGTGTGTGTCATAACATTTCCCTGAATACGACAGTATGATTGAAATATTGTTTTTGTCTCTTCATCTAGATTTTAGATTTTTGATTTGGATGCAGATTTGGTAAATTGCCACAAATGCAAGTCGCATCGCTTATTGCAAGCATGGATCTTTTTTTGTGATTCGTATAGATGTCCAGTATCACAAAAATTTATGTAATGTAGGCATTATTTTAATATATTGTTCATGTTGTAAAAAATTCTTTTCGTCTATTACATCATGTTGTGTCAATCTTTTTTGTATTCTTGCACATGGAAAATTGTAACAATGTGGCGCAGGATCTGCTTATCCTTCCGGAGCACCTGAGATCACCCCTAGTTTTTGGTGGGGTTCGTGTTGTTTATTCTTTAGTTTTCTATGTTGTGTCATGTGTACTGTTGTCTTTTTCATTTTTAGCCATGGCGTTGTCAGTTTATTTTCGATTTATGAGTTTGACTGTCCCTCTGGTATCTTTCGTCCCTCTTTTACAAGTTTTGAACAGTTTGAATAAAAAGTAAAATACAAAAAATACTGAACTCAGAGGAAAATCAAATCGGAAAGTCCCCAATCACATGACAAAATCAAATGACAAACACATCAAAAACGAAAGGACAACAACTGTCATATTTCTGACTTGGTACAGGCATTTTCAAATGTAGAAAATGGTGGATTAAACCTGGTTTTAAAGCGCTAAACCTCTCACTTTACACGACAGTCTAATCAAATTCCGTTATATTTACAATGATGTGTGACTAAACAGACATAGTAAATAAAATAGTCAAAATATGGGTACAGCAGTCATCATCGTGTACAAATTTTAAAAGAAAAAATTTAGCGTGTCTGACGTCAGAAAATTTATACGTCACATATTTTTGTCGCTCAATGTTTATACAAACAATTTTAAAATTTCACATGGGCATGTTAGCATAAAGGGTTAAAAATTCAAAAGTATGTAAGAATTTTTTTCAGAAATAGACCGAGATTTGAAATAGTCCAAAAATTCTAAAGAATTTATAAGAATCCTCAAATGGTTCATTTTACTACGTGTTTAAATAATTTTGACGTGTGTGGTTCCACATATTTTCTAATTTATAATAGAACGTAAATGACGTATCCATACGAGGAGTTTAATAGCCCTTTTCAACTGATTTTTATATTTTACTTTGAAAATATTTTGCATACAAATATAACCGCATTGAACCAACTGAGATTAAATTACAAGTTTTGTTTTTCAAGACAGATGCCATATCAATAGTTGTAAAAAGAAAGATATGTATAAATAAATCAGCTGATGTGAAGCTGGTAAATAAATGAAAACAGATCATGTTGAACTTCATAGTTTTATTATTTCCTTTGCTCAATATTGTTATAACCGTCAGTTATCTTCAAATATCCATATGACAAATTTTAAAATCTCAATATTTTCTCAAATTTATGCGACAAAAACGTAATGATTCCTCCGGGGATTTATTTGGTTTTTAATCTAGTATAAATTGGCAGTAATGTCCAGTTTTGAAAATGCAAAATTTCAAATCGTATTACAATTGAGATGTGCTGTTTTTTGTTTTTCTCTACAGAATGCCAAATATTGTGAAATTCAGTCATTAAAAAACTTTGCACAATTGAAAATCAATGTAAGTTATGACTACATTTATTTTGCAATTGACATCACCTATATATGTATTGTGAATAACAGTTGATGGCCAAACTCTGTAATATTGTCTGAATATTTTATGATTAATTATCTCTAAATATGCTGCAAAAATTTATCATTATGAACTTACTTTAAATAAACCAAATATAAACAGTAATAACTGTCCTAGAATTTGATATTTAAGTTTCACACGCGAACCTCTATATATAAATCTAAGACAAAAGATACAATTTTGTTTTGTTTTATTGTTCAAACATTGATTTCGTTATCAATATATTAAATCAAAAACTGAATAGTATGTTATAAAGCTACGGACATCAATTGACCGGCTTTCGGTCTAACACTTATAAAGTGGGGCGCTCATATTCGCCGGGGACACAATTTCGCCGTTTTATGATTTTGAGGTGTAAAAACTTCATAGCATGGCTGAAATGGAAGAAATATTCCGGTAAAATCTTTAATATAACAAATATGTTATTTTTTAAACTGAGACAAAATTTCGGCACTTGCTGCAAAAGACCGAAAAACGGACTACGATTTTCGGCCAATCTCCTTTATGAAAAACACGATTTCAAAGTATTTCTTGGTAATTCTTTTGACTGATTGCCCTAACTTTCATTTCTTTACACCTTTGAAATGTCTGCTGTTCATCTATAATGAAATTGATTTGATGAATATTGTTTAAAGCTGCAGTTATCCGATTTTAAATAGATGTGTAAATACGGCGAATATGTGTCCCCCTTTGACAAAACAGCAGGAAATTTCAAACACCCTTTAATCTAACTTTTCAGATGATTTTTTTTCAAACGCACACGTTTTCAAACTAAGAATATTTTGCATTTGAAGTTATCTTCATATAGAAATATCACTATACTTCAAAAAAATAAAAACCTGAACATAAACTGCAGAAAACATGGAAACAGTTATCAAAGGTACCAGGATTATAATTTAGTACGCCAGACGTGCGTTTCGTCTATATAAGACTCATCAATGACGCTCATATCAAAATATTTATAAAGCCAAACAAGTACAAAGTTGAAGGCCATTGAGGCTCCAAAATTCCAAAAAGTTGTGCCAAATACGGCTAAGGTAATCTATGCCTGGGATAAGAAAATGCTTAAAGTTTTGTAATATGGCGAAAATGAGCACCCCACTCTATATATAAAATTAAGGAGATGTGATCTGATTGCCAATGAAACAACTATCAACCAATTTTCAAATGAAGTAGATATTAGTAATGATATGCAACAGTGCTGGTTTCAACAATAAGAAAAACCAATACCATAAAGTTGGTTAAAAAAGGTTTCTACATGAAAATTATGAATCAAATCAATTTATAAAATTAACGGCCTAATTTATGACAGACGTGAACCAACGACAACCACTAAACTATATGGTTCTTGCTTGGGACAGGGCATACAGAATTTAGCAGGATTAAATATGTTTGTGAGCGCTCAACCCTCCCCTTATCTGGGACAATGGCGTTACAGCACAACAATAATAAACCATTAAAAATCAGTTAAAAGCATATCTATCTGTTGGTGTGATGGGTACTTATACATCCCAAATCCACAAAACAAAATGACATTAAGTACAGATCTGAGAGTACTAGTAGGTAATGACAGCAGGCTCAAAGCTAATTACAATTAATAAAAAAAAATCATGTATCTATGACTAAAATGTCAATCTCTACAGAGCCAACATCCAATTGATTTAGCGTACATGATCTTGCGTAATGCCAAACTATAGGTATCGATCGATTGTAGTACCGATAAAGTACATATGTATAATACTTAGTATGGTTTTAATATTTACTGATAACAAAATCAATATGTATACAAATAAAAACAAAAAGTTTTGTACATATATTTCTATACTCATCATCGGTTTTGGTCGTTGTTGAAGGCCGTACGGTGACCTGTAATTGCTAATTTCTACGTCATTTGGTCTCTGATATTGCAAAGCTGGACCATCCTACAACATCACCTGATATTAACTACTAATGTATGAAGGATAAATAGATTCTGTCATTTCACTTTCTTTTCGATTTTGATATTAGTACAAAAACAGGATTACAAGGTACTCATTAAATTTTGAATAATCATGGTTTAAATTGTGGGGGTGGGGGGGGGGTCTTAAAAAAAGAATATCCAATTGTTATTTGCTTATTTGCAGAGATATATAATCGTTGCTAAATATATTAATATATATTACACTTATGACCATTATATAGTGCCACATGTGGAGCAGGACCTGCATACCCTTCCGGAGCACCTGGGATCCCCCCAGTTTTTGGTGGGGTTCGTGTTGCTTAGTCATTAGTTTTCTATGTTGTGTCATGTGTACTATTCTTTGGCTGTTTGTCTTTTTCATTTTTAGCCATGGCGTTCTCAGTTTATTTTCGATTTATGAGTTTGACTGTCCCTCTGGTATATTTCGCCACTCTGCTATACATACTAAATAAAAAGAAATAGCTGCACATTTAAAAATACAAATGTTTTATTTAAAATGGTATGGGGTCTAAAATCAAAATGAAAGAATTTGTTCATACTTTGCCAAAACGTAGTATCTATTAGTATATATGGTCAAAATATAATAAAAATGATAGGTCACCGAGCATTTTCTCAAGCTACAGGTTGTGACAGATTGACACATATTGTATGGATTATACAGGAATAAACACCATTTTGTGATTAGAAACTAAACAAAATGATAGAAATTTGGAAAAGATAGTTTTCAAACAATGCTTTGAGAATATCAAAAGAAAAGATAGGGTCACCGTACGTTTTCCCGGCTAAAATACAAAATAGGAAAATTCCATGCAGATTCCTTCTGGAAATGCAGTTGTAGAGTTACCTCCCCTTAAAATGCCAATTTAAAAACAACCAAAAAATTATCTACACTTGTAAAAATATTAATATTTATAAGTTATATTCTTATACATTTGTTCTTTTAAATGAAAATTCACATTATAAATCTGCATCCCTGCATCACATTTTGCTAACTTGATAGAAAATCTGAACCTTAGGTTCTGTATTTTTTACAATCCAAAATGGCGAAGGACACCCATACCACCTGATAACAATATATAAAAATGGACTTACATTTGGAAGTGAAGACGTATGCCTCTTTTTCTGTTCAGAGCATATTCAGGGTGTGACGAATATAGCAGGTACTTCTTGCCCTTCCCAGGTATCTGAAATTATTCCTGTGAAATGCGATTCGTGTTTCACAATCTGTGTTATTTTGAATAGCGATAAACTACTGTCGCCTTTATTTATTGTGTAGTTTCTGTATAATGACTTGTTATTAAAACGAGTCTTATGCAGAGGGGACGCGCATCTAGTATATGGGCCTGGTATAATTGATCTTTTTCAGTACATTGGTTTTAATGAAATGTTTATGCAATTCATATTTAAAACACTTTATGTTTCATGCGTCTGATGCTCATATCTGGATTAACCCCCTTCACAAACAATTAAAGCGGAATATTTAAAAAAACAAAACTAAAACAGTTGAAGAGCTATATGACCAAAAATGTCTTACCAAACATGATAGCCAATACATCTTAGGTCAACTTTGTCTAAAGGGTTTGAAAACTTAGTAAAGTAATAACAATCAAATGGACACTATATGTTTTTCTGTATAAAAGCATATTTCAGGGAAAGAACAAAGTATTAAGCCGACTCAACCCCATCACATTACACCCTAAGGAAATGAATACATCGTATACTATATATAGCTAAACTGTCGATCTTAATTGCTATTTTAGGAGATAAAAGAATTGCAGGTATAATTTAATGTTGCTTTGTCATCAGTGTGAATTGTATCATTACATTATATAGGTATTTTATTCTAGATTTTATGGACATCAGTTGGGAAAAGTATTTTATTATAGTTTTTATGACATCATTGATAATAGTGTTTCATTTTAGTTTTAAGGACATCAGTGGAGTATAATAGATTTTAAACTGGGTGTATTGAAAATGTGTTAATAAATGATCTACTTTGGGAACGCTTTAATAATTGTAACGAAAGATTCCCTGAGTGATATTTACTAGTAATGCTTCATCAATGCATGCCTATCGACAAACCAATACCATTCTACACAAGGAATCCCTATGTGTATAATTTGATTTTTTTCCTGAAGAACTGATCATGTAATTGAAACCAAATATAACGGAATTAGTTCTTGTTTGGTACATATCGAGTATAGCTGCACGCCGACCAACTAAGCACCTTTTTTGCAGCGTCAAAAAATGAAATATGGAGAAACATCGTTTTCTCAAATGCTGATCAACCTGTTGAAACCAATTACTTCAAAATTGTTTCGTGTGAGATACCTTTTGAAAATTTTGTTATTTCTACCGATTGGAAAATAATATTAAAGGAGAAATCTAAAGAAAAGTCTTTGCGAAACGTCCAAATAAGTTACAATAAAAGTGAATTGAATGAGTTTTTGATTATTGTAAACAAACTTATTTTCGCGGATACTTTTTTTCGCGGCTATTGAGTTTCCGGTTTCCAAATTGTTTTATGTAGTTTAATACGGAAAGATTCAAGTTGTACATATTCGCGTTATTTTTCTACTTGGGAAAGTCACGAAAGTAAATCGCTCGCGAAAATTAGTTGGTTTACAATATCGAGTTTTGTGGAAATATGCTGTCGACTGTTCATCCAATATGGTCGACATAGAAGGGTTTGGGTTTAAATACGAATCTATAGCAAATGTGTACAATAAGGTTCATAGAGTACTGACATGACTTTGAATATCCTTGGCCGGCATGCAAAATTTGTCTGGTATTTTATGAGCAGTTCAATATTTCAACAGTTTGATCTTTTATTTTTTTTAGTCATCTTAATTTTGCTTTACATTTCGATTATTTTTTGTCTGAATATTATATATTTAATACTGACATTTTCCGAAGATACAGTTAATGCCGCCAATTATGCACCACTAAATATTTTCTCTTTAGTACATGCACTTTAATATAGAAAACTACTTAGTAACATAATGGACTAGTTATTGTAGCCAGTTATTACACGTTGTAATCATTGTCGATCTCTTTAGATCAATGTAGTTTTCTAAGACTAATTTCGTGCACTTTTCACCAATAAAACTATTTGTTTGCGGATAACGTCGTCTATGGACAGGTCATTCATTTGATCGTCTCTTTCCCCACTGTTCTTTAATAATTTAGATCAGTATGACGGTACATGTGCACGCAAGAGTTTAATTAATTAGCTATTTTGCAGAAGGTGACGAACAGCAGTGACAGCTTTGTTCAATAATGTCTTAGTTATACCTGCTAAGGGTGTAATGAGAATTCTGTTTCCTATACATCCACTTTATGTCTTTTCGTAGGTGTATAATACATTGTTAAGTAGTTTACTACCTACTTCTATTTACAAACTCAGACGACGACCGCCAAAAGACCCGAACATGGTTGTAAGCCAGACAACTTTGAATTTAATAAATATTTTAAGTATTTAACGCAATTGTATGTGACAATAACAGTTACTGCTTATTTAAATTTTGTATTTTGAAATAACGTATTATTTTCTTGAATATAAGCAGTGTTCACTATCATCAGTTTTAAAATTGAAGTACTTAAATTAAATGCTTCATGATATTTCCATAGACGTCATACGGTTTTATTGTTTATTTCTTTCAATTAGCAGTTTTAACCAATCATAAAATTTTAAGAAGCAAATATGGGCTTAAATAGAATTTTTTTTTCTGTCGAAACAGCCATATCAATATCTTTAGATGTCTTACTAAATAGAGAGATATATTATTACGTTACGTTATAACCAATTAACCAATGTTTCCGCTTTGTCTACAGATACCGAAGTCTGTCACAGTCAAAATAAGCAACACTTTGAAAAGAGAAATTCGATTATTCGTATTAGGTTGTATAATCTTACAATTAACTTCAAATCAAATATATTTTAATCTTTGATTCTACGAAGTTTCCGTTTTGTGATGTTAAACTTCAAAATATGACTTGAACATCCGAGTTTATGTACTTTGTTTCTGAGCAATTTAAAGGATTACAAAGGAACAGAAAACTTACCCTCCTATCGTGACTTGCAATTCTCGCAGTTAAAGTTGACCTCAGGGAATGTTGCTCAAGTTTCGCTTAAGTGCATTTTTGTCGCGGAAGGGACTTTCCGCTTGATTTTTTCTTTTGAGTTCAGTACTTTTTATTGTTTTTAATTGGTTAAACAAGAAACATTACCAATACCCATTTGTGCGGTTACTAATCAGCAGATATGAGTTATCAACATATTTCTTATCGAGATAACTAGGTAGGCCACTACTGTTCCAGTTACTCACGACTCTCGAGATGAAAGAGATTTGAGTTACAATGACCACGGTTTTTGATTTGATCTTATTGCTAAATCTTTAGTCTTTCATGAAGTGTAATGCTGGCTGCGTAACAAACTATAATTCTCTACACTCGTTTCAAGAGAGTACACAAATCAAATGAACTATGCTTGTGATGTTACGTTTAGTCTGTACGCTTCAGCATTTCTAATTTTTCATAGATTTTCTGGGGTTTTTTTTTGTGCTTTGAAATAACTACTTCAAAAAAATATCTTTACATAATGTCATTAAACTAGATACGGGAAAGTATTGTGTTCGCTCTTGTATCAAAATAAACAAACATCAGTACAATACAAAACAAAATAGCACACTTCAAACAATCTTAATTGTTATGTTTATTTGTTAATAAAATTTGGCACTGGTAAACTATTTTTATATTTTTGCTGTCATAGGTTAGCCGTTCATTGTTAAATATAGGGCACACATGCATATGTCGGAAATAAACGTATACAATAATTTGAGAAATTCCTGTAAAGAAGAAAAAGACCTAATGTCAATGCTGAAATAAACTAAATTAACCTTAATTGTCTTTTAAAAAAGTTGACATTTACATTAGCATTATTTTTGTTTTTATTTCAAAAGGATATCATTCCCCGATCTGTAAAAAAGCAGGGATATTCTCAGGAAGTAAAAGCAAATGTGAAAATCCTTTTATAGTTGAATCTGATAATATTGTGTTTATTCCCTTGTTGCGTGTCTCTCACCTAGGAGACATGTCATTATATTATTATCAAACACCAGAACACAAAAATGATGTTAATTTAGTTTGATGAGTTGTATTCTCACGAAAGCTAAGTAAATATCAAACATTTTTATAATTACTAATTCCACTGACTGAAGCTAATTTCTTACTAGTCCAACTTATTCCTATTCAATACATTAAATCTTTGTTTAACCCCTTTTATATTCACTTTTCATAAAAATGCCTATCTCAATTGACTTTGTCAATGAACACTTTTGCAATTGTTATTTTGACTAACACATATTCTGTATTCGATAAACCAAAATATTTCATATTCATATATATATATTCCTATTTAAAATGCTTTACTTACAAAATCAGATATATATATTTTTTTTTATCTGCATAACGTTTTTGTCCAAATATAATAAGGAATTAGACTTGTTTAAAATTAAACATTGCACAGAGGTAACAATTGAGCTAACAGGTGTTGTTCTATTTATCCATGTCAATAAAGGTAACGGTAGTATACCGCTGTTTAAAAGTCAATCAAAATCGATAGTTCTTCAAATCATGAACAAAATACTAAATAATCTCAAAAAGGAATGAAAGTTACAATTTCGAAAGAAAAAAATAATATTATCGCCATGTAAAATACTGCATACTTCGGACGCATGCAATTTATAATGTCTTTTTTTTTCATTTTACGTCTGCTGGGCGACTGTCAGTCCCCGTGGGTATCATCACCTCAGAAGTCAGTACTTTGGCACTGACATGTTTAATAACAAATTAAACCTTTCTTAAATTGTCCGTAAATATTTTGAAATTATTATTAGTAACTATGGTTTCAACTTCCTCAGAAAATGTTGAACCTTGATGGATTTGGCTACTTTTAGGTCTTTTTGGTAACATATCTCTTCAACTGTTTGGCTGTCAAATATTCGGATTTGCGCGTTCCTTATGGAGATAAATAAAAAAAAAAGCTTTGGAGCATAACGTTTGTAACGTGTTAATTGAATTTGAGTTCCTTCTCCACCAAGCTCATTCTTAATCAGAGTGTCTTGTTAATTCAATGAGCGAATTTCAAGGAGGGTGCTGATATCAGGACATTACAATTATAGATGGGAAAAGAATCCTATGTTTTGTAAACAAAACAACATAGTAACGATACATGCTTTCAACAACTTTTAAGTCTGTATCGTTATCTCAACGCTGATATTTTTCAAATTGGCTTCATTTACAAAACATTGATTGAACATAATTGTAAATTTAACAATAATTTATCATTGCATAATGTTATGCTTTTTAACAGCAAATCATGAACTGTTTTTGTTGAGCAAACGGATGTTAAAGGTTATCTTGAACTATGTTACTGTAACTCATTTTCATTTACGTTGTCTTAATGCAGGAGAGACATTTGTAGAAAATATTTCTCCTGATAATAGGTTCACAACCATTTAAATTTTTTAATGCGTTCTACTACAAATCAAATGTGATATATTTTCTCAGTTAATGATCAAACTTGCTATCATAGTCAAGTAGGAGGAAAACACTTAGAAGAATTGTAAAAAGAGTGTATGTACCACAGAGGTATCTGTGGAAATGCTACATTGAAAATAAGTTGGAATTATCATCAATTTCAAGGCGATGAAAATTATCTATTTCAATCAAGAAACATTTTCGTCGAAATAGTAGTAATGTATCATTTTTGAAAGTGTTATTTGTCGAAAAGTTGAATATGAAGCACAACTGAAGACTATCATAGGATGCCTATGTGATGCTTAATAGAGTTGTATAAAACTATGGTGTTTTCCACGGCCCTGTTATATACTAGTCAACAAAAGAAACGATACAAGACTTTTTTTCAAATTAAAGATAAAGTTTTCCGTTTATAGGACCAATATTGAAGGTAGTAATACTTAATCATTATGGAAATGAAAATCCGTTTAAAAAAATATGTTTTTGCTTTCGTGACGTTTTTTGGCGATTTTATTTTTTTTACAAAATTTACATAAAACGACAATTTGAAAAACAGAAGTTCCAACTAATGATGCCAACCTCTCATTTAAAGGTAAAGACAATGTTTGCCATCAAATTGTTTTTAAAAATCATACAGTTTCTTCGTTTATTTGTTAAGCAAAGTTCGGCCCCACGAGAAATCGTTAAAATGTATACATTATCAACTGATTTATCATAGACAGCATGTGTAAAGTGATATTCAAAAAGCGGTCACAATCTTAAAACTAATCCGAAAGGTTCCAAATTTACTGTGTGTTGTTTTCATATCTAAAGCATTGATTCGAGACAAAAATAAAAAAAAAAAATTTGCATTTTTTGAGATTAAAAAAAACCCTTTTTTCCCCAAAAATTTGGAAAACAATATTTTAACCCATTAGTTACAACATGAAATACAACTTGATAAGCATATTGAATAGTTTTAAACAAATTTGAAATTTTATTTAGTACTTAGAAAATTACGTGTCGATTTTTCTTCAACTTTCCGCAAAACTAATTGGCACCCTATAATCGTTCACACGGAATTTAGATACTTTCCAACAAGTTTTGATTTTGATTAACACATGCGCATACATTGCAAATGAAAACTTTTTAAAATTGTGTATCTCATTTTGTTTTATATTTAACACTTTTTGATAAATTTTATTTTAAAGTCGTGTATCGTTTCTTTTGTTGACTAGTATATAACGAAACTACCGTTTTAGTTCCTCTTCCAACATTTGCTTCTTTAAACTCGATATTCGCGTATGAAAGCTGTAACTTTAAACGAATCACTGGAAGTGCTTAAATGTCATCGACAGAAAAAGTTCAGATGTCTAAATCCGTTATTTAGTATGAGACGAAATTTTACCCTTACAAAGTAAAATAAAACAAATACCGAAATCTAAGGTAATTCAAAATGTTAGTCCTTTATAAAATGGCAAAATCAAAAGCCCAACGATTATTTCACGTATCAGAACAAGTAAATAGTCAAAGTTTCTAAATTGCATTATTTTATCATATGGTTCATAGTATTAAAACAAGAAAACAGTATCTAGTATTAATGCAGCTAAGTTTAAAGCGATGTCTTGAATCTAATACATAAAAACAACGATGTCTTAAATCTAAAATAAATTTTAAAAAAATGCAAAGCCAAAAGCGAATTTTTTTAATAACATTTTTAGCACCAAAAGTGCAAATGTCACGCTTAAATGATGGCGTAAAATGATTACTTGCTAACTTGTTAAATTACTTGTCTTTTTTGTAAGTTTCTTTTGTTATGTTACCATTTTGCTCGTAATAATGGCGTGCTTTATCAGTTCATGTAATGTACAGGACTAACAACTACACCTCACACTTCAATCAAACACAGGGTTAATCAAATGAAAATATAAAACGATGTATCAATTTTGGGAGTCCAAAATCCTATCCTTCTTTTTCTTGGATCCTCGGCAGGAAAAGCTCAAACCCAAATATTGATAGCCAAAGATGTCTACATTAATAATCGTCAATACTACAAGAACTGCATGTTAAAAATATCAACGTTACTTGTCAGAGTTGGGACCTTATTTATACTGTTGTGCTATCTATAATGCGTTTTGTATACTGTTGTGTTATTTATGATGTGTTTAATATACTGTTGTGATATCTATGCTGTCTTTTGTATACTGTTGTGTTATCTATGATGTGTTTTGTATAATGTTGTGTTATCTATGATGTGTTGTGTATACTTTTGTGGTATCTATGATGTGTTGTGTATACTGTTGTGTTATCTATGATGTGTTTTGTATACTGTTGTGTTATCTATGATGTGTTTTGTATTACTGTTGTGTTATCTATAATGTGTTTTGTATATTGTTGTGTTATCTATGCTGTCTTTTGTATACTGTTGTGTTATCTATGATGTGTTTTGTATACTGTTGTGTTATCTATGATGTGTTTTGTATTACTGATGTGTTATCTATAATGTGTTTTGTATATTGTTGTGTTATCTATGCTGTCTTTTGTATACTGCTGTGATATCTATGATGTGTTTTATATGCTGTTGTGATATCTATGATGTGTTTTGTATACTGTTGTGTTATCTATGATGTGTTTTGTATACTGTTGTGTTATCTATGCTGTCTTTTGTATACTGTTGTGATATCTATGATGTGTTATGTATACTGTTGTGATATCTATTATGTGTTTTGTATACTGTTGTGTTATCTATGATGTGTTTTGTATATTGTTGTGTTATCTATGCTGTCTTTTGTATACTGTTGTGATATTTATGATGTGTTTTATATGCTGTTGTGATATCTATGATGTGTTTTGTATACTGTTGTGTTATCTATGATGTGTTTTGTATACTGTTGTGTTATCTATGCTGTCTTTTGTATACTGTTGTGATATATATGATGTGTTATGTATACTGTTGTGATATCTATTATGTGTTTTGTATACTGTTGTGTTATCTATGATGTGTTTTGTTTACTGTTGTGTTATCTATGATGTGTTTTGTATACTACTGTGCTATCTATGATGTGTTTTGTATGCTGTTGTGATATCTATGATGTGTTTTGTATACTGTTGTGTTACCTATGATGTGTTTTGTATACTGTTGTGTTATCTATGATTTGTTTTGTATACTACTGTGCTATATATGATGTTTTTTGTATATTGTTGTTAGTCTTTTGGTCCTTTTGTTTTGCCATGGTATTGTCAGGTGTTTTATTCACCTTATCAGTTTAAATATCCTTTTGATATCTTTCTCCTCTCTTTTAGTTAAAAATTCGAGAAGGAAAGATCTTCTAAATGATACATTTTTCATTCATAAAATGTATCCGCTGATACTTACACATTTCAGCAAAAACTATCCAAATAATACATGTATTTAAGGATGGATGCTTAACTTTTAAGGGCGCCTAATTTTATTTCCTGTTAAAATGATAGGTGGTTACGCAATTTTTGTTCGAATCTGTCTTTGAGTTTAGAGGTGTACATTGGAACGAAAAAATGTTGATAACATAATTGCAATATTCGTCACAATACAGGCTTAATTTACAATATTATCTAGAGAATTAAGTCTGATTTTTATTCATGCTATTCTTATAAATAGAACAATATATTGGTTTGTGATGAATGAAACCAAAGAATAACTCATGAAAATGAATATTGAGTTCAAAAGAGCAAGCTCTCTATTGCCAAACTATCAACGAATATGGATATGTATGTTAAATGTGGATAAAAATAAAACGACTATATATATTCTGGGACAAGTATATGTGTTTAGTACATTTATAACGTCAAATATAGCAGTTGAGATTTCTGTGTAACGATTCGTTTGTCACTTTATTGGATATTTGAAGATAGTATGTAAATGTCAACATTAATATTTGTAAAATAAAACTACGACACTTTTTTCTCGTTCCTCTATTTTAGGAACCATATATTACTAATAATAAAACGAAATTGAAAATAAAATGTACATGATCATGTCTGTTAGAAGATCATCATTGCTAAAAGTCGTGTTCTATGCGTCAACATTTATAATAGAACAAAGTTAATGTGCAGACATATAAACTTGCGTAATGGTACGTTCAGTATTTACCGAATGTGTTTGGAATTAATCGCTATTACAGGTTAAATCTAAAATAAAGTATGTAAAATTAAAATGTGGGAAGCTTCAAAAACCAATGTGGTTTCACTAAGAGACATTACAAATGACATTTCTTCACTAAAATTACCTTAAATTTATCATAACTTCAATGTTTCATTTGAAACTAGCATAATATGGCAGGCAGAAATTAAACTTCAATTCGTCATCATCATAAATTATCAAATAACTGATAAAAACCAAGGTTAAATTATGTATTTTGAAATAAATTCATGACGAATCGACTGAATTACATGTAGGGCGCACAATTTTGGACAATTAATCGTAGAATACTTGTGCATGTTTTCGCTTTACGGCAATACAAATGTGACTATTAACGTACCCCTTCTTGAAGCATCTTGACTCATATAGTTCAATGACTGGCAGATCAATATAAGTTGTTTTAGAACGATTGAACGGCAGGAAAGACGTATAGTTTTTCACGCTACCATTTTTACCATATGTTCGTAGTTTTCTGTCAACAAATTAACAATAGATCTAATTATCGGATGTTTGTATAATTATTTAGCGTTGAACAAGGAAAAGCTTTAACTGCTTTTGGTTTTAAGTTACTTAATTTATGTCAATCTGTTTGTACTTTTTTTCTTAAAAACCCGATAGTTACGTTACAACATGGTACAAAATGTATTAAGCTGTTATCGGTAGAATATTATTGGTTCATTAATCTGAAAAAATAATTGTATGATGCTATAATAGTGTTAATAATTAACTTAGATTTAGTTGCAATCGTGTAGAAGTGGTTATTGTATTACAAGTGTCGTTGGAAATTAAATACAAATACTATTTTACAATTATAACACTAAGTAGACAAGTCGGTATTTTAACTGAATGAAATTGCAACAAATAAGACAAATAATAGAGCAATACAATGATATACTTTTCAACGATTTCACTTAGCTTTGTGTAGATGACTTTACTTGTCTTTTTTAATGTATTTTCGACTGCAATGACGGATAGTATGTATCAACTAAATATTATAGGGCCAAAGTTTTTCTTGTGAGTAAGAAACTTTAAAAATCACTGATGGGATCATTGGTACAATGTGAACAACAGAAAGTTAAACACAAAGTTCTTTTAATTATGAGTTGAACAAAAATTAATTAAACTGTAGATTTAAATAATTCGCTGAACTTGTTTCTTTTTATATCTTATTTGTTCAACTTCCTGTGCAAGTTTCATCGTAAGTACAACTTGCAACTGATGAAGTTGTTATCTGCACAGTATCCCACATTGGAATTGTAATCCTGGTATCGATCATGAGTTAAATTCAATTATGATTAAGTGATACCGCAGTGGCTTACTGAAATAAATCTAAGAAAACACAGAGTTTCTCTAACGACTAATTCTATTGTCTGCACGTGTGTACAGCTCGTGTTAAAATTCTTAGATATATTTACCTGGCTTGAAGTTTTCAATAACTCATATATATAAAGTTTATCAAGTCTTTTCTTTGCAACAAAGTGACATATACACTCTCTACCTATTCACTTTCAGATATGTAAGACTGGTTAAACAGCTTTTAAGAATGCCTTGAAATTTCAGTTGCTTGCGAAGAATGCAAATAATTCTTTCTTTGTTTTTATCATCTATTTGATTTAGGTTGAACATTGGTAAATATCATGTGCACCTGTTTAAAATAATATAAATGGTGAATTTCTTTTTAGAAAAAAGCAATTAATTATGATCATTAAAAAAATGCCATAAATTTACCAAAAAATAATTTACTATTTAAACTCAAAGGATATATTCCAAACCTGATAAGTCATAGTGTGCATCATTTTGAAAATTTATTATTTTTCTTTGCATTTGGTCTCTTGTGTAATATACAGAATTATAACAAGTAATAAAATGTCCTGCAACTCAAAATTAATGTATTATGTTATTATCATTCCATTAACAGAAACGGATATGTTTTGGCTTGAATCGTTTATCATTTTCTTTGACAGCTGGTTAAGTAACTCAAACAGATGCTGAGAAAGTTTGTAATACATGTTTGTGGCTTTTATATGGCTTTAATACAAATGAAACAAGTTTAATATAAAATAAGAAGATGTGGTATAACTACCAATTAGACAGCTTTCCAACAGAGAATAAATGACGTAGATATTATCAACGCGGTAGGTACGCCGGTATGCCAATGGAAATGTAAGCTATTGTTAATTCAGGATTCATTTTACAGTCTCTTGTAAATATTTAGAGTTTTAAATGTTTTGTTTTTATCACTATATTATGTTGTCGTGCAACAAAGCGCTGTCTTTAAAATAAGTGAGGAAGGTTTTGACAGCAATTAACTAAGGTAATTTACATACCCTTCCAAAATAGGTTGACACACAAATAAAGGTATTGTTTATTGCATATATAGAAGAGCATTGATCATTCATTTCAGCGTGTTCATTTGTTTTTTGCTGAAAAACTTTCAATTGTTTTTTTAAGATTAAGAACAGCAAATGGTGTATTTGTTCCTTGTCTAGTATTTTGAACGATTGCTACAAAGTGTATATCTTAGTTCTCTCCTTGTACGATTGCTGTAAAATGCATATCTAATTTACACTATTTAATATTGCTCTTAAGTGTATATCTTACTTACTCAATGTACGATTGCTGTAAAATCTATATCTTAACTATTATAGTTTTTTCCACCCAAATCATAGAGTTGATTACTAAGAATCTTATCGTTAATGTGTTTGAGGATGACAATACCTTTGATTGAATTAAACATGATTTTGACAGTAATCCGGTTATATAGTCAGTTATAGACTCGTAATACTCATGATTTAGCGATAGTAAACTCTGAAAAAAAAACTGATTAAATATTCGATATTTCACTTGCTGATAAATAAGAAATTAGTTTACATGTTGTCTGATATAAGCTTGAAACAATTGAAGTGTGTAAGATAATCTTTAGTGTTGATAGCATACTATCTTCAAAACAAAATGTAATATACAAAATGTGTTTAAGTTAATCTCTGCTGTTTAAAGAATTCATGCTTGACATCTTACGTTATAGAGGAAACAGATAATACAGTCTCCTTTCATAATTTAGCATATGAATGGACCTGTGCATTGATCCTTTGTCTTGAAACGAAAATATATCTATTTTGACTATAATGCAGAAACTATATTTACATTTGTTAATTTATAGATTATGAATAAATCAAATGTAGCGTTAAATTGTTTTGAGCAAAAACAAAATTCAAAGGTGGTCTTCCATCTTGATATTCCAGTTATCTTATAAGCAAACGCTTAAATTTGAAGATGTTTTAGTGAGGAAATATCTGTGCTTTTTAATACTTTAAAATTTTGTAACCAGTGTAATTTTGCCATTTGATTAGGGACTTTCCGTTTTGAATTTTTTTCGGAGTTCAGTATTTTTGTGATTTTACTTTTTGACAAAGGTTTATCAGAAAAAATATATATTCACAAAGGAATCGCTTAAAATGAGGTGATTAGTTGTAGTCAGTACGAGTATGTGATTTGGCTGTAACTTCTAGTTTTCTATAAATAATACTTCGTTGATACTTAGATCTCACATAAAAATATAAAGATATTGATCCAAGTTTTATATTTTAAGTAACCAGAGGCATTGTACAAGTTCGTCTACTGTCGTTAAATTTTTAATATTTTAATTTCTGCGCAATTAAATATTAAATTTAATTATTGCCAACAGCAACCCAACACAAACGTGTTTTTTCATAAAAAGAAAAAATTCAAACCGACAGATTTTTATGAAGGGTAATTAATTTTATATCCTAGTTATTAATATAATTTGATACTGATGCAAGAAATGTATAATAGGCATGACAAGTTCAAAGAGGTTTTAAGTCATTTAACCCAGAAAATCCAAATTACATAAGACATTTTACTCTTCTTGAATGTTTCCTTGGAAATTAAAAAAAAGCGTAAATGTTTATAAAAAAAATTAAGAAAGTATTTAAAAAAAACGAGCTTCAAGGTGAGTCTAAAAATGAGACAGTCAATATAAACTTAATTAATCAACGAAATGATTGAAAAAAACAACTGTTAATATTCCTGACTTGGAACAGGCATTTCCGATGGAAATCATGGGTTAAACCCGGTTTTGTAGCAGGCAAACAGACATAAAAGGTAAATGTGACAATAATTGGTATCCAGCAGCTAAAATTTTGTTAAAATTCATTACAACTGACTACAAATTGAGACAAACAATCAAATGCAAGGGAGGCAACCAAAATGTGTTGTAGTTAATTGTAATTATGTCAAAGACGCCTACAAAAATGTGTTGTAGTTAATTGTAATAATGTCAAAGACGCCTACAAAAATGTTCTTATAGTTTATATTATATTCACAAAAAAAGAGGCGAAATATACCATAGGGACATTTATACTCATAAGTCGAAAATAAACTGAAAGCGTCATGTCTATAAAAGTAAAGGACAACTAGACAAGCATCAGCTAGTACAAAAAACGTAACGTAGAAAACCAAAGACTGAGCAACACAAATCCATCCAGCCAAAGACGCCGATAAAAACCCTACTTTTTGCTGATAGTACATACCGTATATAACCTTCTCGATAAAGGAAAATTTAAGTAAAATATAAATTCAAGAATAAACAACCCTGTGAATAAACTCTTGCCTCTTAATTGCACCTCAGTACTAAATGGTTTGAGTAAAAACATAATCGCGATGCTCTCAATTCACAATCACTAACGAAATATAAGGTGAGACTTAACCTACCGACAACAAAACCTATAATGGTAAACCAGTTGTAAATTCTTTAAAATTATTTAATATATTTTCAATCATCCATAGATATTATTAAATTAAATTAATCCATGCATTGTTACTGAATTATTTTGCTATGTTTACATTTGTAATGACAAAAAACACTTATTAAGTTCAACAACTCTCAAAAATAACGAAGTTTAATTTGATATTTAGAAATGACGTAATTTATATAAGGTTACATATTGTTACGCAATATAAAGGCATTTTAATATTTGATTTTAGAGCACATCTTGTATTTCATTTACTAATTATTGCTATCCATGCCAAGGTTATTTGATAACGACAAACCAAACGAACGATTTTTTGTTCAAATATATTAAATCATTACTTTCGTGGTGATATGAGGGATATATGGATCCGTACAATACAAAGCTAATTAAGCCAGTTTAATCAAGCATTCTCTAACTGTGTAATGATATTTATAAAAAGTGTTAGATATAGTCCTCTGAGACAGAAATCTATAGGATACTTTATTACTGTACATTACGATTTACAAGAAAATGGATAAAACCGTTTTGGAGAATCGATTGAAGCATCTTGTTTATACTCATATTTCGGACTATTTCAAATAATGGCATTAATAATTTACTTTTTTTAATTTCAGCAGTTGATTTTGCGTTTGCTTGTTTGTTTTCAATCTTGTGTCTGTCGTTTTGAAGACATTGTGGTGACCTCTGTTAGTCGTATGTGGTTGATAGGTTTCTCAAGTTGTTCCCCAATAATTATTTTTACTTTTGCTGTTGTTTTCAACGAAAATGATGATGTTAAGATAATGACTCATAAAAGTTTGTCGAAAATATAAATTTACCGATTTTATACTAAAATAAATGTATCAACATGGTAACTATCTGTTTAAAACGGTCAGAATTGATAATTAATTATCAAGAGTAATTAAAGTTTATTCACTACGCGTCCGTTGAATCACTAATTAAGGTAGCTTGTATTCGACTTTTATACGGGAGCTACGTTATCCATTCAGATGGGTTTTTTTAGCGAAACAAGTGAAACTAATTATTTTTCGTAGTCTTACAATCATCTCCCCGTTTTTAAAATATTTTTTTTTTGAAATACAGACTCCAATTATTAGTTTTCCATCTTTCAGACTATATAAGTTTCAACTCCGATGATATTTAAAATTAGTTTTACAAATAAAACTCAATGCAGCAAACGTAAAACAAAAACACAAATACAAATAGTAGTATGATGACATGAAAGCTTATGAATATCTTTAACAGCAGTTTGAGCACTTTTAAATAGTAGAAATTTACCACGGTGTTGTCTAGTGATTTACATGATAAAAGGAAACGTAGCAATATTACTACTGCTGTCTTATTTCACGAACTGTTGACTTTTGATTCCTTTCGTACTACGATATTATATTAGTCTAAAAGCATTGCATTTTACATAGAATTATTACATGTATAGGAAATTATGACCAACACATAATCAATTGAAAAAAAAAATGTCATCTGGAAAATAAATTGTATAGATCACAAACGTTTTAGCGGTGTAATACAAGAAATGTGTTACGTGTATAAGTAATGTTATTTTCTCATAACAAATTAATTTACCATAAAAATATGGTAGAAATCAATTCAAGGTTTGATTCTGTTGTTAATTAGTTGACAATGCGTGGTCAAGTAGTAATTTGAAGCTGTAGGGAAATCGACTATGCTCTAATGTGACATTATAACGTGTATTTAAAACAGATTGTCCCTGTAACTGCATAGGTTTTGTTGAATTATATGTATTCGGTCGACAAGTTCATATTTTATTCTTATTTAAAACATTAAGTATACAAAATATTCATATTCTGATAAAAAAAAATTTACTAGCAACAATGATTAGATAAGCAATGAACTAAAACACAGATTTTTTTTGTGGTAGTGAGATATTCTGTTTGGTGTGTATTCTAGCGTTTAATAGTTCGTTCTTTCTTTCCTTTTTTAGTCAATAATTTAAATGTTAGACTATGTTTTTATCGAAAAATGACACACCCAATGACATAATTTTGAATGTACATAGGGTCACCGACTAATAATTATACTGTTTAAGAAGTAAGATAAACAAAAATATACGTAACAATACAAGAACAAGTTACTCTTGAAGGGGTACATCTTGTCCCCATATGAATACCAACAACCGGTCAATTAACTGTATTGCATCTTTAAATCTTATTTGTTTTGTGTTTTAAAACAATTTATTTGTTTACTTCTTTTAAATTGTCTTTATGACCAACGTACATAGTATGTATTACGTTAATGGTGTCCACTTGTACATATAGAAGTGTCAGAGGTCAATAAAGTTGTTTTTACAAAGTGTAATATCATTGGATATATACAGTTGAATAAGATTGTGTTTAAGTGTACTGTAGAGGATCAGAAAGTCATGTTGTCAACAGAATCTTAAAGGCCATTAAAATTTATCATCAAAACTTGAGAAGATTTTTTCACCAACAAAAAATATTTTCATTGTTTTACTTGTTTTTTATTTGATGAAATCAATAAGAGAATGGTCAAACACTTTAAAAGAACTGTAATATGTGGGGGGAAACACTTACAATCAATAAGTATCATTAAATAGGTTATGTTTTAATTATAAATAAAGAACTCAAATTTTATAACAAAAACATTGCAGTGTCAAATTTACTACAAATAAACACCTGTCAAAACTTTTCACTAGAATGCAATGAAAACAATAGCAATTCAGATGTTAGACATTAAAGCAAAGCAGATGATCTTCATCACTGGTGTAAATAAAGGCAACAGTAGTATGCTGATATTCCAAAGTCATAAATCGATTGAGAGAAAACACATATTGTCTATTCTGAATTGAAAGTGAAAATATCAAATAGGTTCGGAATTTTGTTCTCATCAGTGGCACTCTGTTCATTTTAAGACGAAATAGAACCCTTTATGCTAACACTCCATCTTCAAGAGGATGGTTTTTGTATATATTTGTATTAATTTTTTCACGAAAAAACTCATTGAAGCTTTTATAAAATCATAATCCATATTGAATATTATTTTATAATTAAATTTGGGATGTAACGCGTCTTCTGATTAGCTGTCGTCGTTTTTTTTATCAGGCCATAGACATAGTTTTGCGATGTGACTGTGACGTCATCAACGGTTTTTCATTATTTACACCGGTTTAAAATGAAATTAAGAATTAAATTATAAATAATGACTGTAATATTTTTTTCTGACTATTCGAAATAACTTTAAAAATGTGGTGCACACTTTAAAGTAATCTGCTACCCGGGTTATTCAGTGTGAACGACATTTTGTATGTTATTTCTTTATAGACTGAAAAAATATTACAGTCATTCCTTAAATAAATCATGAGCATATTGTAGACAATACACATTTCTTATCTCCTAAATTAAAACAAACAAACAAAATAATTCGACCTTGAAAGCAAGTTATGACGCTATTCAATGTGTATTTGCTACTGTTATTGTAGTTCTAAGAATAAATTACAATTTATTAAAGTAAAAATGAAGATACCAAGTAGCATGATATATGATAAATCGAAACAAAAAATTACCTTCCATGGCTAAATAGAAAAATAATGAAAAGACATTTTAGTCAGTATGCTATATAAAAAAACAATAACGATTGGGCACCTTAAACCCCATAAAAGTCAAGTGTTGCAGAAGTTAGCAGTTTCTGATATAGTCTTTTTGCTCGTGGCATTACAAACTTTGGTTATGAGTCAAATTTAGTGGGGTCACAATCCAGGGCAACAAATATGATTCCGAATGATGTGTCCTCTATCCCATATGTGGTTCTTTGTGTGAGTTGGATCGCATTGTATTGCCTCAAACGAAACACTAAAACAAACCTGAAAGTATATAACATATAAATATGTTTTCTCTTTACCAATCCTCACTTCGCAAAACATGACAGTATCTAAAAGAAACGACTGTCTATTGCTTTTAATGCAGGACAATTTAACTATTACTGAAGTCATCCTCCCCAGATGGTCTATATCAAACATGATGACCCTTTCTTTCGTTGTTATCCTCAACGTGTCGTTGGCGTCTAATTGTGGAGAATATCAACTTTTTTCACACAGAAGAGAGTTAAATAGAAACTGTTTTTGTAGTGTCAGTACTTTGTATAGTTGTACACTCATGACTTGATAGGTCTTGAATTGGTTTACTTTCATTTTTGTTATTGTGTTGGTAATAATTGATTCGAATGAAAATAATATAATTTGACAACCAAAGGTCATGCTCCTTCACTGTCATATACTTCCGATCAAAATTCCTTGAGAAATAAAAATATATATAACCTAAGAACACCACTCACGGATTCCTGGTGGGGACAAATCAAGATAATTTAGTTAAAAAACACAAATGTTGCGGAGTCAGAACTTCAACTACTATACAGTCAGCAAAACATACTGTCTACAAAATTATATAAACAAAAAACAGTTAAAAAAGATTGCTATACCCGAGGGGAGTATTAAACAAAAAATGATAAACTATCTATGTGTGTTTCGTTCGAAATTAAAATCTTACATGGAATATAACTCAATATAGATACTATAATCAGTTATTTATGGGGTTTATCTCGACTTAAAGGTAATCATTTTAATAAAAATCGACAAAAACAGAAAGCGATCAATCGGTAAAGCGCTGAAAGTTGTTTTTATTAACTGATAACATTGTTAATATCATATCATCTATTTGGGTTTTCGTACATTGTCATTGTAAATCCACTGATCTATATATAAGTGACTTAAAGCGCTAAAACTGTAAATAAGTTTGGCAAAACTTTTAGGAATTTTGGTCCTCAATGTTCTTCAACTTCGTACTTTATTTGGCCTTTTTAACTTTTTTGGATTCGAGCGTCACTGATGAGTCTTTTGCAGACGAAACGCGCGTCTGGCGTATATATACAAAATTTAGTCCAGGTATCTATGATGAGTTTATTTACAACCACTGGGTCGATGTCACTGCTGGTGGAGATTTATTTCGACGTGGGTATCACCAGCCCACTAGTCAGCACTTTTTGTGCTGACATGAATTATCATTGATATGGTTATATTTAAAAATTAACTGTTTACAAAATTTAGAATTTTTGAAATACTAAGGCTTTCTACCTCAGGCATAGATTACCTTAGCTGGATTTGACAAAACTTTTAGGAATTTTGGTCCTAAATGCTCTTCAACTTCGTACTTTATTAGGCCTTTTTAACTTTTTTGGATTCGAGCGTCACTGATAAGTCTTGCGTATATACAAAATTTAGTCCTGGTATCTATGATGAGTTATTTGTCCTTATCACGTATTGACGATTTATGTGGCTTTCCCGACACTCTCTGATACTTTCCATATGTATTCGTGTCTTTTTGTTCAGGAAAGTTTTTTTATTAACTCCGGTCACTAAATTAGTTATTTATCAGAGCTGTTTCAAGTGAACGATACCAAAATACTGCATTTCTGATATTACCGAAAGCCGTTTCCGACTAAATTTACCTCCAATATGTCTGAATATATTGATTAAACATCGGTATACTTCCAATAAATTTTCACTTAAATACGTGACTAACGTCAGATGTTCTGGAGTGTAATGTGCAACTGTATTGTATATAAGTTTGACTTTCGTAAAATGTAGATTTTACGGTCACAATTAATATTACCTAGCGACGCGTATTTGATATATATGTTGACTACTGTTATAAATATTGAATGTCATGATGTAAACTTATTGTAGACTTTCGATTATTTCAGTTTCTCTTTTTTTTTAAGGTTTGTGAAATATACATAGCAAGTTTATTTTTGTATGTACAATACATTGATTATTGCTATATCAATGTAAATTAGCAGTAGTGTTACTTGTCGCCAATCTAATGTGCAATGAATAGTTTCAATCAGTTTGTAGTTGTGTGCCTGAATGTCATACTGATGTGTACATTGACAATTATTCTATGTCTGTGTTCAGATATGTGGGATTACCATAATAAAATTAATCGATTCTCATGATAAGATACCTTTGAACGTCTCATCATATTTTTTCTTTCTTTGCAAATTACTTTTTTAAAGCAGTTCGTCGATTAATTCTTTGTTGTGTTACATAATTTGTCTTTAATTATCCTTTAAGATGTTTTTTTCCCCGATCAAAGACTATTAATGGGCAAAATAAGAAAGTAAATGATTTGTGGATTATTACACCTGCTTAGAACTAAGAATTTATAGTTACTTCCTGGTTCGATTGTTATTTAATTACAGATTATTGCCCTTGTTGTGTTTTGAAATCTTCTCCAGATTAAACAGTTAAATGACTAAAAGCTTATTACACTATAAAGTAAACTCTAATGTAACAAAGATGAAAAGATACCATTAACGAATTTAGTGTTTTAAGTATCTGCTCTTGTCTGCGTCGAATTTATTCACAATTGTGTTAAAACTTATAGCAGTTGTCTGTCTTTATTCTGACAATTATTTTGAATTATAAACCTAATACAATTGAGAAAGGAAATGGGGAATGTTTCAAAGCGACAACAACCCGACCATAGAGTAGACAACAGTCGAAGGCCACCAATGGGTCTTCAAAGTAGCGATAAACTCTCGCACCCGGAGGCGTCCTTCAGCTGGCCCCTTAAAAATATGTATACTAGTACAATGATAAAGAATGTCATACTAAACTCCGAATTATACACAAGAAACTGGAATTAAAAATCATACAAGACTAACACATGCCAGGTATCAATATTAACGGTTGTTTTAAAACTAATATACCTCTTCTCATTTACATTTCTGCTAAATAAAATTTTCATCTTTCAAACAGACTTAAAATTAATCACTTTTACAATGACATCATGAGTTTAATAACAAATAATTGTACTTATAATAGTTGTTCGTCCAGTACTCCAAGTTGGCCGAAAACTTGATTGATTCACCATCTGACACTAAATAACAATTTACTTACTTGCAGTTGAAAAGTATAGAAAAAAACTAACCAAAGCCCTATCCTCCCTCAAACAAACAAAAACCAATAATACAAAAAAAAAGAAAAATGAGAAGAATCACATCAAGTAAATGAACACATGAAACTGAAAAACATATGGGACCTGAACAGGAAAATAACCATATCATGAAGGCAACTATATGATCATATAATGCAATAGTGGTTTTTATCTTTTGCCTTAGAGTTGGTCGAAGAATTTATTGTTTCTATAATAGTTCAGTACATGCTCTTCATTATAACATGCATTCGTAGTCCGTTTGTTTCCCAATAGCTTTTCATGTAAAACATAAATAAACCATTCTTGGATACAAAGTCGGAATCATAAACAACAAATTTAATAACCACGATATTAGGTTTTAATTATTTTTGTGTTTTTCGTTTATTGTCTATAAATAACATGCCATCATCTTTAAGATGGACTTCAAATATTTAGTACACATGATAATTAAATACAAAATAGACAATAAATCTAGTTTTATTCCTGATTGTGTACATTCTGAGTAGTTTTGACGTATCTTTAATTCTATTAATGTCTAACAAACATGTTTTTTTCTATTAAGAATCTTTGTCTTTTGATGTGTTTGAGTTTTTGATTTTGTCATTTGATTAGGGACTTTTCTTATTAAATTTTGCTCGGAGTTCAGTATTTTTGTGATTTTACTTTTTAATGATAATAAGGAGATATGAATGGACAACTGTACTTACATTATTCTGTTCGTTAAAACGAATCGCTTAAGAAGACATTTTTGTATGTAATGAATTAGGAAGCAACTATGACAACAATGAATTCATAGACAGACAATCCAAACGACCGTAGGACAATACATGACAGACAAATAAAATGTTTGATATGGTGATCTAGATACTGCCAAGTTAAATATATACTGATAATGCTTACTTATGCAGCATATTTGTCGATTTACTGCTATTTATCTCGTAGCCTAACTTCATAAGAAGCAAACTAACCATCATTTTATATATATAATTTTTAACAATACATTTAGACATTTATCCGATCATTTGCTTTGAAATAGTAATCTCGATATTTCCAGATAGTACTGACATTTATTAACCTGAAAGTGCTTTTAATAAATATAAAAGCTCTCTTCTAAATTTTAATCTCTTACACGTTGAAACTTAATTTACTCCGGCCAGTTGTCATTGGATGTGCTATATAAGGAATTAAATTGCTGTGGCCTAACCGATCATTATATCGTATACAAAATTACTATCCTTTATTATTACCATAGAAATGGTCGGGCTTTTTAAGGGTTAATAATATTGTTAATATGAATAATATTAAGGGGCAACGGAACAAAAACAATCAGTCTTTGCTATCTTACAATTTAATTTAGTTTTCGCTTCAAATTATAATAATGCAGTATATGAACAGATGATTCTTGGAACTGATATAATATGTTTTCCTCTTTACCATTATCCACAGAAAATAGTATTTAAGAAATTGAAAGTTACACAATAAGTTAAAGATGTTTCTTATATATATTCTGAAGGTACACAATGTCATTTGAAATTGAAAACAATATTGTTATTAAAACCTTACCGATTTCAATATTTTATTATTTTCTGTAAGACTTGAACACACAGTGATAATACAACAGTACAAAACGGACACCAATGGAGAAAGGTTTTGCAGTTCAATTACTGTTGTAAACACATTATATTATTCGAACGAGAACAGGTGTGCGTTTTTATTGAGCATTTGCATCAAATATCACAAAATAACACACAAGACAAAAAGCTAATAACTACTGATTTAAATGCATAGTAGGAAGTTAGAGCAAAGAGAAAAAAAGTAATGAACTCCTTTATGTTTTCAAAGTTAACTTCCTACCAGCATGAGAAAGGACAATAAAACCTATTACAGCGAATATCGTTTACTAAGGCAATTTTATACAGTAAAGTAGTCATTGGTTAATGAACAATAATAAACTATCTTTCCATTATAGTTAATCTAAAAGTATACTTTGGTCTTAACTTAATATTAGGAATATTATGAGTTGAGCATAACTTGTAATGAAAGTACTATGTTTGTTTCAAAATGATGCCAATTATGGAGGCATTAATGTTGACTAGTTTCTTCCTGTACTTACAATTATGAGCAGTTTACAATAAAGAAACGCACTCGATATAAGAATTTTTGCATATACAAAATGGTGAAAATGGAAAAATAATTGTTCGGCGTTTAAAAAGACAACACATTACCCCTTTTATCAGGAAACAAAAAGAACACACAAGTGAAAATTAACTATATATGATTTAAAGAAGATATTCAAATTGTTTTATTTTAAACATGGATTTTAATTTACTCAGACCTGCAAAAAATGCCTACTACGTATTTTATTTTATTCACTTAATGTTTAAATTGTTTAGACTTGTCCTTCGAAAATGAGACTAATTAATTCATCGTAGGAGAAATATAAGCATTTAAATTAAGCTAAAATAAGAAATGGTTAAAAAAAATTACCATAGCTTACTTTTGTTCTGTACAGCATTTTATTCTAACCATTTTGTGTGTTTATATTTTATCCAAATGACAAAATGTGAATTATCTATCTACTACACACCGGTAATGCGAATAATTTTCACGAGTGTTATTCAGTACAAAATACGAATATTTCAGAAGACCATAGTTTGCACTTGATAACAAGATAAACAACATATGTTATATTATATTTACCAACATTTTAATATTGTTTTCTCTTTTTCTTCTTTCTTCTTTACTTTTAATGAACATATTGCAGTATTGTTTTCTCTTTCTCTTTTCAGACTGTATCAATATCTGTCTCAGTATTGACTTTGGCCGCCATTGCCGTAGAACGATGGTATGCCATCTGCCGTCCATTGGCGTTTAAAAGTACACGAAAGAGGGCAAGGATTATGATCATTGTGATATGGTTGGTTTCAGGTTGTGTGGCACTTCCAGACATTTTATTCATGCAACTGGATAGTTTGGTACCTGATTTTGTGTCTTCATTGTTGATATCGTGTCGTCCAGGATGGGACCAAGACAAGCAAACATTTTATCAGGTTGCCTTAATTGTCTTATTGTATTTCCTACCAATGATTTTTATTGGATTTGCCTATATACAGATTGCCTTTGTTCTTTGGAAAGGTGATATACCCGGTGAAAGTAAAACGAGAACAGGTAATATACTTATTTTGTTATTCAAAGAATATCAAATATGACAAAATAACAGTGCTGCTATAAGTCTGATATTATCTCATTTGTTTATTGTATACCATGAAGACCAACAGATAGATTAAAATATCAGGAGACAAAGGGACGGTTTTGTTTAAAACAATAACATGGGTTTTGTATCATTTTAAAAGTAGTTAGTTAAATAAAAGGTTGTTGAACTATTGAATAAAATGGGTAATTAGAAAATGCCGATGTACTGCAGATCTAAGAAATGTATTTGATATCTTAAGACAGAAAAAGTTTATTCTCGAAAGCTTACATCACTATAAACGCACGAAATGCTGGTCCATATTTCCAAGTTTATGTGTCGTAAAATGTTTATTTTAGACTTTTCTTTTTATTAGTATATACATTTATGTATTTTATAAGTCGAATGTCACAACTTGGGTCAAATAGGTTACCATGAATTGAAAAGCTAGTTCCCCTTCAAACATGATGTAAACGCAAAAGCTGAATATAAAACAAATTCAACTTTGATACAAATGTAGTTTATTACCAAAAAGCATAAAAAAGAAACAAGTTACAAGTATGACACAATGATGAACAACAGAAAAGAAACACCCATTTGACAATGTTAATTAATAATTGTTTTGTAATTGTTAGCTAATGACGTAACGTAATTAGTAGCTTAGTTTGCAACAGTGCAATTGTTCTACTCCAATTCGATTACCTTTTGTTCAGTGAAAAGACTGAAATTCATACATGTACGAGAAACAAATAAACCGAAAGTTAAAATGAAGTAAATGTAAGCAATTATAAGCACCAGTACGGCTTTCAACAATAAGAAAAACCCATACCGTATAGTCGTCTTAAAAGTCCCCGATTTGACAATTAGAAAATAATTCAATTAAGAAAACTAACGGTCTTATTTATAACAAAATAATTTTCGAGAATAACATGACAGACATGAACCAATGACAACTACTGACTTCATGCTCCTGATTCGTGACAGGCACATCAAGAATGTGTTTGTGAACACTCAACCCTTCCCCAAACATTGCGGGAAGTAGCGTAACAACACAAAATAAGAACAACCTTTAAAAATCAGTTAAAAAAGGCTTCTGTTCTTATGTTGTACTTTAAAACCACTGCCCCAGTTTAGGGGAGGGTTAATATCCCGCTTACATGTTCAACCCCGCCGCCACATTCTGTATGCATGTTCTAATTTTCAATAAATTTAACATGGGAATGTTAGTGTAGAGTAAGTAACAATCGAACGGTAAGGTCTTGTTGATGAACAATCCTAAACAATAACTGTAGTAAGGAACAATCGAACGTTATGGTCTTGTTGATGAACAATCCTAAACAATAACTGTAGTAAGGAACAATCGAACGTTATGGTCTTGTTGATGAACAATCCTAAACAATAACTGTAGTAAGGAACAATCGAACGTTATGGTCTTGTTGATGAACAATCCTAAACAATAACAGTAGGGCCTACGGTTAAAGATCCCTTGGTTCACAATATGTGTTAGCTTCTTAAATTAAACAAGACATCTTACGAAAGTATACTTATTTCAAATGATATGGAGGCAATGAATGTTTTATTCATGTAAAGAGAGTTCTGTTCTAATCCATTACAATCGTTAAGGAACTCGCTTTCAAATTGTGATACCAAATTTATGTGTTTAGCTATTTCTGGAGTGTTACAATTTTTTGATAGTTAAAAATTTCTACGTTTTGTGAGAATCAGTTGACAATTTGGTTTCACTTGAATATTAACGAGAACATATCATGCACCTTCTTTATTACGAACACGATTATGTGCACTTTCTCTATTAACGACTTTGTACTTTGTCTA